>NW_010340655.1:0-744 GCF_000700745.2 Antrostomus carolinensis | reverse complement strand
TGGTCCAGTCCTATTCAATAGATTCATCAGTTGTTGGTGCTTTAAAACTGAGTGTACCCTCAGCAAGTTTGCTGATGACACTAAACTGAGAGGAATGGCTGATACACTGTAAGGCTGTGCTGCCATTCAGTGAGATCTGGACAGGCTGGAGAGTTGGGCAGAGAGAAACCTGATGAAGTTCAATAAGGGCAAGTGTAGGGTCCTGCACTGGGGGAGGAACAACCCCAGGCACCAGTACAGGTTTTGGGTTGACCTACTGGAAAGCAGCCCTGCAGAGAAGGACCTGGGAGTACTGGTGGATGAGCAGTTGACCGTGAGCCAACAATGTGCCTTTGTGGCCAACTGCCGCAATCAGTGACTTGGATGAAGGGACTGAGTGTACCCTCAGCAAGTTTGCTGATGACACTAAACTGGGAGGAGTGGCTGATACACTGTACGGCTGTGCTGACATTCAGCGAGATCTGGACAGACTGGAGAGTTGGGTGGAGAGAAACCTGATGAACTTCAATAAGGGCAGGTGTAGGGTCTTGCACCTGGGGAGGAATAATCCCAGGTATGAGTACAGGTTGGGGGTTGACCTGTTGGAAAGCAGCCCTGCAGAGAACGACCTTGGAGTACTGGTGGATGATCAGTTTACCATGAGCCAGCAATGTGTCCTTGTGGCCAAGAAAACCAACAGTATCCAGGGGTGCATTAAGAGGAGTGTGATCAGAAGGTCAAGGGAGGTGATCCTCCCCTTCTACT
>NW_010340654.1:3614-14905 GCF_000700745.2 Antrostomus carolinensis | reverse complement strand
CAAACCATTCTATGATTCTATGATTATATTCATACACGAATTCAGATATTAATTAATATCCTTGAAGAAATATATTGCAGCTGACTTCTCAGGGATATTTGTAACTTTTGTTTTAAGTTAGTTTTACTGTTAGGTTCCTTCTTCTTTGTTGCTTTCCATTTTTTTGATTCTTAATTGATTGTGCTAGGGACAACCCAAAGCCTGGTCTGAGTTCTTAGCTGATTTCTGATAGACTTTGTTGCTGGCTGAGAAACTTCTAAAAACTCTTCATGGCAGAATGAAGTTTGTAATCCACCACTACATGTACTGCTCTTTGTAACTACATGTTACCTTTATGCAGACTAGAGAACTGTCACACTGTTAGGTGCAATAAATCAGCAACTATTGAAAAAAGCTGCCAGGTTCATGGCAAGAAGTGTGAATTATTCAAGTCTTTCCAATAGCAACTTAAAATGAGAATATCCAAATAACTCAGAGATCAATCATCATGCTGAAAAATTGCCTTGGTCTGACAAAGGAAATTAGCTGAAAGAAAGTCTCACAGCTCTGTCAAAATGACTTTGTCATAGGCAATACTAGGAGTATGGATGAAAAAAAACCATCCTACATGCTGGGTGTTTTGTTTGTCTGCCTTCTTTATGGAACCTGTCACTTTATCACCTTATTTTTCTGTATCTAACATAGAAAATTATGTCAAAATAACAATTAGTTTTTAGGTACTGACTGCAGTAACCTTTTGCTCAATATCAAATGAATATCAAAAAGGGCTATCATTCTGGAGGGTGTTATCTGGATCTGTTCATAGCTTAAAAATATCCTGTATCAGTTCTGTTTCTTCCTGTGTTCACTGCATGGAAAATATATTGCTTGCAACTACAGGGAAAATAGTGTGAAACAGTCTGTTGACTTTTCTTGCCCTCAAGAGGGCTTTTATACTTTTACAAAGAAAATAGGACAAACAAGAGGGGAAAATATGAATGACCAGCTCACTGAATTCTTACATTTTCTTAAGGAATTCATTGAATAGGCTTCATACTAAAAAGATTTTACCAAAACTTCAACAATAAATGAAAGAATGTAAATAAGCCTCATTTTCTTTTTCAGTAGTTTGTTTTGTTTCAGGCCTTGAAATACATCACAAGGACAGGATGAGATGGGTTATTTTTAGAGTACAATCAGCAGTAGCCTGTCACTAAGTCTTAAATTTCTTGCAGAGGTTTCAAAAGTCCCTCAGAAATTAAGCCTTGTCAACAACTGGCAAACATTTTGACCACTTACCAATACCGGAGTGGCAAAAAAATATTCAAGCTGACTTCTTCTCTGTTTTATAGAAGAATGTTTGACTGACTGATGAAAATGCACACAATTCCAGTACATAGGGTATATATGATTGATTTTATATATCAATTGTCAATGATATTATAGCCCATTTTGAATTTTTTATAAATGTCTTTCCTGCAATAAATTCACTTGGACAAGGCTATTCAATTAAAAATAATCCTGGTAGCAGAAATACCTTTTTTGTGCAGAATGAAACTGGAAAGGCTATACCTAGCATTTAAAATTTATTATGAGTTGAGTTTCCTCCTTTTTTGGCTAGGTTAAGGTATGAAGTTACAGAAAAGAGGACCAATATGGTAACTTACGGTTAACCAGGTGTCTAAGTCAATCTGCCTATCTTAATGTTCAGATAAACCTGAACATTTTTTGAAATTAGGTTGCTAAGAAAAGTTCCTCATCCTTAGATATTTATGCTTCTGAAACTGAAATATCTGAAGATTCTGGGATATTAATAAGAAAATTATGTTTTGATCAAAATCAGAGAGGATGTGACATGTTTGAATGGAAACTTTCAAAACAGATACATTAAAGGCAGACAAAAAAAAAATCTAGTGAAGAAACTGTAAAAAAAAAAAAGTCCTCTGTTTTTGCAAGGGCTCTGTAAAAGTATAGCTAGAGAGAGTAATGTGTTCCTGAAACATTTCTCAAAAAACTGAAACAGAATTTAGTGGACAGGTTATAATTTATTCATGTATCTTAATAAATGCAAAGCAATATTCTATATTTAGTTATATTGCATTATAGTACTGGACTGTGAAAAAATAAAAACTTTGTAGTAGAATTGTTCATTTTAAGTTTCTGTTAAATGGAAGCTGGTAAAACGGCTTCCCCTTACTAAGTTAAGATCTATGAGACTGTAGGTGGTGGCAGCCATTTTTTAAGTTCATAACTGGGGATTCTGTAGAAAGCGATTATACAAAACTAGATGACTGTAGCAGCTGGATCCTTCTTTTTGCAAATGACCTAGATAGGGTGAACATGGAGGTGTCTGACTTGCACGGATGTCTCATTGAATTCATGTTATGGTGTTGACTCTCACAATCAATGGACTTCAAATTTGAAATAAGATATTCTATGACATCTGAATCTATGTGGTATTCCTTCCTCTGTGAAAATAATGTTTTAGTGCATCAACATTGCCATTCATGTAACAGTCCTTGAATGTAAAGTGCATGCTCATAGCAATCAAGATAAGTAGTAGCTGTGTGCAGCCACTTTCCTGTTGTGTTGTTGTTTAACACAGCTCAATGACTGCCAAGTGAAAACACACTAGGACCTTACCCTTTTAATCCCCCAGCATATTTTGATATGATTAAGTACTACTGTTTCTAATTTTGATTTCTACTTCAAGCCCTGCATGCTTTGTAGGACAAATGCTTGCTGAGGAAGAGTGAGTTCTAAAACAAATGCTTGTGTCCCTGAGCCTTGGGATTATCTCAAAAAAAGAAGAAGGCAACAAAACACAACCCCAAAGCCTCTTTATTGCCCATCGATATAGTTGAAAAAGCTTATACCCGGTATTTCTGTTTTTGAGAGCTGATGTAAACCACGGTTCTGTTGTACTTTATTAAGGTAGCTATGCTCAGTGTAGCCTGCCAGTTAGATTGCAGTTCTGCTAAATAAGTTATCTCTTTATGTGTTCCTCTCTGTTTTCTAGTAGTTAAGAGAGTGGTTCACCTTTAGAGAATATAATCCTGGTATGAGGAGAGAAGAAGAATTAAAAGAAGGGAAATGGTGGTGTGTAAGCGTAAGCAAGGTACAAGACGAAAGACTGTGTGCAGCATCAATAAAAGACCAAGGATTTGGTTTAGGAGAAGGCTTTGGATTAAAAGTGATGCTTACCTTAAACTTTTGCCCATTTTAAATTTTGACTGTGTAGATCTCTGTTTATTGGGGTGGCAGTTTTTTCCTTTGACTCTGCCTCTCGAACAGCAGGATGATTACATGGATGAGGGAGATGCAAGGCCTTTCCAGGCCTCAGTTTAGAAGGGTAGATTTCCCAGCTGATTTTCAATAGATACGGTGCTGTAATATGAAGTCTTTGTCTTTGTTTTATACGAGAAGTTGTAAGAGCAAATTCAGAAGCAGGCTAGGAACTTAATGGGTGATAGACACATGTTTCTGCCCTGATCAGCCAGTAGAGGACACATTGCTGGAAATCTGTTAATTTGATGCTGTACTTAAGCACCTGGACACCTTTCTCTATGGTTAGGGTAAGAATAGATTATGTGAACATGATCTTTGTTAATGATGCAGTGAATATGTGGAAGTATAGTTTGTAGAAGTTTCTATAGATTTTAATAGCAATTTAATATTCCTCTTCCTTATGGCTTTTCTCTTCTAACTGCTTCTAACTATTTCATTTCTTTACCTAATGTTACCAAAGTTAGCCAAACTTCATGCCATCATTTTGAATAAAAAGATTTTTTTTTCTGATAGTTGGGGCTCTGAGTATAGATGTGTATATGCTTTGAATAAAATTTTCTTCAAATTCCAAATGACTTTGTCATTGCACATTACCTATCTATATCATCTATCTATACCTATCTATATATCTATATCATCTATCTATATCTATATCATCTATCTATATCTATATCTATATCTATATCTATATCTATATCTATATCTATATCTATATCTATATCTATATCTATATCTATATCTATATCTATATCTAATGTATATCTATCTATCTATATCTATATCTATATCTATCTCTATATCTATATCTATATCTATATCTATATCTATATCTAATGTATATCTATCTATCTATATCTATATCTATATCTATATCTATATCTATATCTATATCTATATCTCTATCATCTATCATCTATCATCTGTCATCTGTCATCTATCATCTATCATCTATATCATCTATCTATATCTATATCATCTCTATCTATAGCTAATCTCTATCTATCTCTATCTCTATCTCTATCTCTGTCTCTGTCTCTGTCTCTGTCTCTGTCTCTGTCTCTGTCTCTGTCTCTGTCTCTGTCTCTGTCTATCTCTATCTCTATCTCTGTCTCTATCTCTATCTCTATCTCTATCTCTATCTCTACCTCTATCTCTACCTCTATCTCTATCTCTACCTCTATCTCTATCTCCATCATCTCTCGCTCTCTCTCTCTCCCTCTACCTTTACCTCTATCTCTATCATCTCTATCTCTATCTATCTATCTCTGGATATATATTTTTCCAAAGGAATGGTATTAGTATAATCATTTATCAAAGGCGGTCCGTGATTTTCAGTGGTGGAATATCTCATCTTCAGTGATTAATATCAAGAGAGCTATTTTGTGAAAAATGAATGAGGTATATTTTTTGAACAAGATATAAGAAAATCATATAAAGCAATTATCCTTTCACAGACATGATAGGGAAAGGAAAGTGAGTTATCTGTGGTTTAAAGACATTGGTACTGTGAAACAAGAATTACTTTCTCATTCCTCCATGTTGTGAATCTGCTAGGATAGAGTTAATTTTCTTAGTACCTAGAATAGCTGTGTTTTAGTTTCAGTGTAAGACTTGTTATGAGAAGAATGTTAGAGTAATAAGGTTATTAGTTGCTGCTGGAGCTCAAGGCCACCGTGTTTGGCTGGTTCACAGCTGCATTAGGACTGGAAGGGAGAAGCGTAGTGAATAGCAAAAGCCAAAACTGGCATTTGGATGTGCCAATGAGATATTCCATGTCATATCATGTCATGTCAGTTAATAAACCAGGGTTGACTGGAAGACGGGGGTATTCTCTCAGGGATCACTCAGTTTCACTCTTCTGGGGTTTCATTTTCGAGACTGTCTCTGCTCCAGGATAGCTGTCTGGGACAGACTAGGCATCAGTCGATGGGTGGTGAGCAATTGCACTGTGTATCACTCATTTGTATATTCTCTTATTACTGTTGTTATATTTTTTTTTTTTTTTAATTAGAAAACAGTTTTTATCTCAACCTGTGAGTTTCCTTGCCCTTTTCCTTCCAATTCTCTCCCCTACTCCCTGGAGGGCGGGGGGAGAGTGAGAGAGCAGGTTGTGCTTGGCTGCAAGCCAAGCCTTCATGACTCTTTTACAGATGGTCTATGCATTCTCTGACAAAAAGTGCAGGTGATCTCCAAAGGAAATGACCTAGCTCTGTCTTATCTGAAAACCAGGACAATGGCACAGATACAAAGGTAGAATAATACTATTTTTAATGTCTTTTCCCAAAGCTGGGGTAGAAGACATACTGAAATGCAGCCTTGCTTTGGAAAACCAAATTAAATAGTTTGTTGAATTGAACTGGAGCTATTTCAGCTGGAGGATATAAATGCAGCCTACTGCAGAAAAGTTCAATGTAACATACTCAACAAGCTATTTGAATTTAAAATAAAACACAAGCGAAAACAAAAACGAGGAGATAAAAATAATCCCAAATATGTAACTCCTCTTTTTCAGATTGCTTTAGATAGCCACAACAAAAAATATCAAAATTTCTAAGGATAAAACTCATTGCTCTTGACAGCTCAAAGCTGATTCAAAATATTTTAAAGGCTGAAGTGAGTGATTCTCTCAAGAATATCTACAAGCAAGTTATACAATGCTTTTTTTTTTTTTTTTTTGGTACTAGAAATGGTTATGTGGACTTGGTAGCATTTCAGCTGCTCATGATTTTTATGAGTATACATGATATGTTTTGTGAACAGATGTGCTAACATTTTGTAAATGTCCTTTGGCCTATTTCAATCTTTGGTGAGAGTGTGTCCTTTTGTGTATGTGATGGTGGCTCACACTATATAACAGCCTGTGGTGCAGTGAAAGCTATTCATAGGCTAGGAAAGATGGGTTTCAACTCATCTTCATGAGTTTCTTTCCCAAGACTATAGAATTATAATTATGTCTATGAGGGAGAATATTCTTGTGGTAGATTTACTTAGGGTTCTATGTGCAATGTATTTTAAGTTCAAACCTGGTTCACTAGAATTTATGAAAACCTTAATTTATAAGAGCTAAATTGGAGAAAAAAAAATAAAAGTAATTCTTATCATGTATGTTGACAGATTTTGTTGTAATCAATCTTTTCATGTCTATCTTCACTATTTTAGAATCAATGAAACTTCTTGTATTTCACACTTTTAAAAAAAGGAATAATCATAAAATTACTCTAAATGAAAGATTATTTTAATATCAAAAGCTTGAAAGGTTTGGATTAAAGGTCCCAGTGGTCATTGACCCCTGAACATTTATTGTACCAATTAACCTTCCAAAATGGCATCCATTCTGTCACATTATCACTTCAGGATATTCTGCTTGAAGCAGAGTTTTGCAGTGCCCTGAAGAAGTAGAGCTTTGAAGCCAGCATGGTTTAAAAAAATCTTTACTATATACAGACTGAACACACTCCCTCCAAATGCTCTAATCGCAAATCTATTAGATGAAAAGGAGCAAGGAAGAGAGCTTCTCCTCCTCTGCTGATCCTATGAGAAAAAGGGCTGACCTTTGTGTTTCAAGGAAAAAAGAAGGTGTGGTTACCTACCAGCAGATGCTATTAAGAGGCTCGTTAATGATGAACTGTATGAAAAACTTCCCTGCAAACAAAAAAAGGGTATTTGAGTTCCCAAATAGACATTTTTTAATGATGACTAGTTTATGTGGTTCCTGCTCAATGTACTCACTATTGTGAACAGCCAGTACAGGCTATACCATAGGCTGACAAAACTGTTACTGCTCTATGTTGTGTAGACAGTATAAATAATTAATCCTGGTTGGTGATTTCTGTATGACACCTTTATGCCTAAATCCCTTTATGTATTAACATGTTTTAGATAAGAAAGAGTGAGTGGAATATCATTTAAAGTTTTATTGCTATAATACAGAATGCAGTGACAAAGTCTTAGGGTAATAGCAAAATTGATCCAGGAATCATGTGGCTGCTGAATTCCCTGGGAGTATACTGCCTCAGTGCTGAGAAACCATCTGTCTTTTTTTCCTTACAGCTGTGGTAAGGGCAGTTTTTTACCCCTATGACCTGTGGACTGGATTTCTAGAAAATCATAATAATATGAATTTGGAGGGAAAGGTAAATGAGTTAGTGAATAGCTATCATTTAGAAACATCAAAATTGGCAGAAAATGAGATGCTGAAATTAATCAGGGTTATCTGAGCTACCCGAACACCTGAAGGTACACTTCATTATGTCTGCCTTCAGATTGCTCCATTAGCTTTCCTCAAGTGCTTACTGTGGACTTTTGCTGCATGGTTTGGTTTTTTTGAGGGGTTTTTTGGGTTTTTTTTTTAAAGTGCTGGTAGTTAATTTAGCAACCCTATGTTCTACCTGGTGAGTATTAACAAGTGGCAGATTGTGTTTCAGGGTTAGTGTTTTTCAACAGTAACCACCCGCAGAGCAAGAAGTTCAGGCAAAGCATTAATAAGGTTTGTTGGCCTTTTGCACCAGCACTTCATTCTTTATTATTAATCTAATTTGTCTGAAATTGCATTTCATCTCCTTGACATACAAAGACAAAGCTCTAATTTCCCTGACAGCCTTCTCTAAGATGCAGAAATGGCGGTAGAGAAGAAAGAACAATCTGCTTTCACCTCCAGCAAATCAGATACAGTTCTAACAGAAGCAAATAGCAGCAGAAGCTGACTGTATTACAGTAGTTTCTTTGTGTGGCACTAGCTCAGATTTGCTAAGTGATAACTATAAAATAAAGTTGAACAAAGAGGTCCTGTTCTCCCAGAATTTTTCTGCTTGTGCTTCACCTGCTGGACAATGGCATTACAGTTCTCAGGTGGTTGCCAATGTGCAGAGGATAAATTAGGAAATTATGTCCCAGTGATCTGTAGAAATTCTAGAAACATGGCTCTTATTGGTGCTTGGAAAAACTTTTTTCACATGTAAGTAGCCAAATCTAGTGTTCTGCAACAGAGACATTTCTACCTACCTGCTTGGCTCCTGCAGAATTCAAAGCAAGTGAGCAGGGTCCTTAGGAAGAGAGAAGTGCTTGACAAGCAGTGCCAGCCTCCTTGCAACTTTCTAGCAAAAACCACCTCTGCGGTCACTGACACAGTAGGGAATATAGGCTTGCTTGAATAGGAAGTAATCAGATGCTGTGATGTAAAAGTGATTGAGTATTTGAAGCACACAAGCAAGTGCAGAGTTTGTGCTTGATTTGGTTGTACACAGCAGTGTTATTGGTTGCCGTGGAAATCATTCAAGAAAATCTCTAAATACTGGGTATTGAACTTTCACATTATCTTTGTGGGTTTCCCAGATAGGCTCATTCTCTGTGTGCGTGTGGTGGTTTAAACTTAGCTGAATGCCAGGTGCCCATCAAGCTGCTCTATCACCCCCCTCCTCAGCAGGATGGGGGGGGCAGAAAATAAGATGGAAATATAAAACCAAACTTGTGGGTCAAGACTAAGGCAGTTTAATAGAAGCAAAGCAAAGCTGCACGCACAGAAGCAAAAGAAGAACAAAATATTTATTCTCTACTTCCCATCAGCAGGCAATGTCTAGTCACTTCCCAGGAAGCAGGACTTCAGTATATGTGTAGCGGTTGCTCTAGAGGACAAAGGTTGTAAGAATATCCGCCTTCCCCCTCCATTCTTCTAGCCTTTATTTCTGAGCCGATGACATATGGTATGGAATATCCCTTTGGTCAGTTTGGGTCATCTGTCTTGGCTGTGTCCCCTCCCCAGCCTAACTGGGTGGCGGGGAAATGTTGGAGAGCCAGCCTTGATGCTGTACTAGCACTGCTCAGCAGTAACCAAAGTAGTGGTGTGTTATCAACACCATTACAAAACACAGCACCATGAGGGCTGCCATAGGGAAAATCAGCTCCATCTCAGCCAGACCAAGTACAATGTGATAAATAAAGGGTTCAGAATTGGTTTTGTTTGATTGCTTTTGTTTCTGGGGGATGTTTTTCAAGAAGTTTTGGGGTGGACTAAAATGTTTGGCATAGTGATCAAACAGAAGTGAGTGTATGATACAGGGGAAAAGTTTCTTGCAGGGCAGATGGTATTTACAGGGGTATGAAGCCCTCCCATATACAAGTCTTTCTGTTAATATTTCTGCCCTCCATCAACTTCAAGCAGCATCCACACTGTTTGAAATCAATCAGAAATAATATATTCAAATCAGAGCTGAGGTGGAAATCAAGGAGATCAGTCATCCTATCCTAAACAGAATGTGCCTGATTAATATATGTATGTCTCCCCTTTTCCTCTCGGAGTCTGGCTTTAACAACAGCCATGTAGTCTGCATCCCTCTGAGTTGCAGACTGGTCTGTATCTCAGACTGTGCAACATGTTGCCCAGAAAGCCCTTTCCCTGTGTTGTATTTCAAAGATGGAATGAGTTGCATCTGCTCAACAAGTCAGCAGGAGTTGGATGTGGGTGCATGCTGGGTCTTGGCACTTGCTAATGTGAGAGATTCAGAAGCTTGCCTGGTCTTAGTACTCACCCGTTTGAGAACAGTGCTCTGTGTCTGGCTACCAATGGAGAGATTATTGTGGCTATTGTTCTTATGACTGTACAGATGCTATAATATCTTATTTTCTTACATTCAGTATTTGGCAAATCATGCACTATTTATGCATAAACTGCTGGAGATTGAAAACTTTATAATGAGCATCATGTAAAGCCTTCATTGTTTGACTGAAAATTAAATGATTCCACTTGTTTAATTTTTTTAATCATACATATCAAAGCTTACCCATTCTGGCCAACTTTTGTGTCTCAAAACTAGGATATCAAAGCAAGTCACATAAAAATTCCTTTCTGTTAAAGCTGTAGTTCAGTTCACCCTGTTTATAATTATCATCATACAAGCTTCCTGATGGATCTTTCATTTTGTCAAGACATATTTGTACATTATTAATGAATGTTGCTTAGAGATGCTGTTCACAGATGCAAACATGCAGTGCACTGATACTGATAAAAGTGCTAAGGCCAACTGTTAAGCACTGCCAGAACTGTGTGGGGTCTGCAGTGTGTGTAAATTTCAGCTGGCTTCATAAGTCCCTGGTTCCATTTCAAACAGAACGAGACCAAAAAAAAAAAAAAAAAATACTCCCCCCACTCCGTGCCCCCAACCTTTCTTTGTTTATCTTTCCTTGACTTTTCTTATCAACTTGTTCTGATATGGTTATATGCTAAGGATGTTGTCACAAGAACTTTTACTGGTTTATGCCACAATAAAATGTTGGCTACTCAATATATTCAAACATACAATGAATTATGGACCATGGTGAGGGAGGCCTTCCTCCTAGAGTCTCCTTGTGAAACTGTATGTGGTATTTCATACAGCTCTGCACTGTAGGGATCTAAGTGGGAAGATCCTTTAATTCATCAAAGCTTTAATATAATGAGTAATGGCAAAAGTAAAATCATTTCAAAAGATATTTCTGATAGAAAAAACTGTTGAAGACCATATCTTTGGCAATGATAGACTCTAGCAAATGAATAAGCATATGGTTAGTAGAGAATGGAAGGATGAGAGATCTGGAGATAGTTTCAAGCTTTGCTGTTGGCACAATCACTGTCATTGACAATGTAATAAACTTCTATTTGTCTTCTTCATGAAGGAATAAAGTATTGGTGATGGTACTTATAAGCTGCTGGAGATCTGATGGAAAATATTCACTAAGCTAAGCATTCCTGACATTCTTTTTTTTTTTTTTTTTTTTTCCTAGAAAGCATCTCTAACAGTAGATTATTTCCCAGGAAGCAGTAAAGCGGCCTTAATATATTCTTAGAAGGACACAGTATAAGGTCTGCAGATGACACTGGATTGTTGCTAGGTTGCCTTTTTTTCTATATTGATAAAGTAGATCTGTCTGCCTGTCCTCTGATTATGGGGTTCTTTAGAGTTATTGCTGTCAAAGACCTTACCCGTTGTGATGGGTTTCAGTGAGCCTATACCCATGCTGCTGTCATACTTCTAACAGAGCAGAGAAAGAGT
>NW_010340654.1:0-3522 GCF_000700745.2 Antrostomus carolinensis | reverse complement strand
TTTTTTTTTTTTTTTATGTTTCAGAAAGGACAGGCAGGTTGAATTTTTCTCAAACGGTGAACTACATAGATTAGGCCAATATTCTTTAAATTGCAGTCTGTGTATGCTTTTTCATGGCTGGATGATCCAGGGAATGAAGAGGAATTGTTGCTAAGACAAATGCCACTGTCAGATTCATCAGCTCAATATGGCAATGCTCTTGTTGAATTGCACGTTATAGAGAGCAGCTCTTGCAAGGTCCATTGACTGTTCACCTCCTTCTTCTCATCTTTTAAAATTTGTTGCAATTTACACTTGTGTGAAGAGATTTCTGGATACTTGTCACAGTTCCAATAACTTTCCTTGAAAGGTCTGTGGAAATGTTACAGATGGAACAAAAATTGTGGCACATATCCCTTTCTTCTCCCCAACAACTTCGTTATATACAGTCAAAAGTTCTGCTGCAACTAGCATGGCAGCATTTCATTGTTCTTTTATGCTCACCAGTAGAAGGTGTTCAAAAACCTTTGTAAATGCCCCAGATCATGACTGCAGCTGACTCTAACCTGGAATTTCTTGCTTTTGAGAAACTTTGAATTTTGAACTCTGACCTGAGATAACATGGGCCCTGGATGTAGGAAGAGCTCTGAATACATTTTCTGGTAGAGGTGATTAGCTGCATTTTAGCAATGTGTCTTTGAGGAGATTCTAGAATAGGAGGAGTCTTCTTCCTCTTTTCTCTTTCTCTTCATGCTACATTCTATACAAGAGCTGAAATTAGGTGCTAGTTACAGAGGTGCTATATAATTCACTGGAAAACCATAATGCTTCATTTTTTAATAAGCTACTTAAAAATAAGGAACTGATCACTACAGATCCAGCCTGGTAAAATACTTGCTGAAATAAACTTGCTTGCCTAAATGTCCTAAATTTGGCTTTTTCAGTGGAACTAAATTTTTTGGACTTCAGACATGGTAAAAATCCTCTGAGAGTGCCAGACTGATCTCTGTCTTTGGCTCATGGAAAATGTAGTACTTAACAGTGATTAAGTGATCCTATCCTTAAAATGAAGTGTGAATTTGCTGAGAGCATTTCACTGGAATGGTAGACTCACTTGAAGGGGACTCAGAAAGGATATGGACAACAGCAGTTACTGCAAACATCCTGAAGTGAGTTTTTGTGGGTGAAAAAGGTAAAAGAAGGTGGCATATTGTCTGCTAAAGCCTTGAAATAAAAATATCTGTTGGTAAAAGATTGTATGATGAAAGACAGATGAATTGTCTTTTTATATAAGGAGGTGAAACTGTGGGTAGGACTAGCACTGCTATGGGAAAGTGTCATTAAGGCTATCTTCTGATTCATCCTAACCTTTGGTAGAATAGTTTGCTTTGCATCCCAAATGGGAGTGCAAATAGGGGTATCTCTTGCCTCCCTTTGACTTAATCTCCTACCTTCAGCTGGACCACTTTGCAGTGAGGTGCTGTACAGCTGAGACTTAATCTAGTACTCTTGTACTACCATAATGCTACATGCTACTAATGGGCTCCTTTGCTTGGGAAAAGAAATAAGCACCAGAGCCTGTACAGATCTGCTTGATTAGAGGATGGTGTTGACTGTTAGTGTCTTTACCTTTTAAATTTTGTAAATGTATAATTCTTAATATATAAAACATTTTGCAAAGAGATGGAAGGAAGAATGAACAAGGATCCATTTGTATTCCATTTCATATTTTGAGCAGACTAACACTCCCTAGGCAATGGTTATGTATAGCTCATCTTATGAACAATAAATTCACTAAAGGTGAGAAGGAAAGATACACTTAAAAAAAATTAAAAGACATAATGATAGCTGTTGGAGACCCACCCTGACATCTAATTGGTGGACAAACAACTTATTGGAACTGGAAACTAGGATTCCTGAGGAGATTACTGAGGAATCTAAACGATTATTTTGATATTCAAATGGTTTGTAAGAATGAACAGAGCTACAAATGAAAAGCAGTCAATTTTTGGCCAAGATAAGCACATTTGTCAAAGTCCAGGCTGCCTAAGCATGGAATCAGTGCGATGTTTATCCTTGCATTCATGAGGGTGCCACTTTTAATCACTTGTCTTGCATGTGCGGAGTCTCTTTTTAACACCAGTCTTGTGATTGTGCTCCATTTTCTAGTGGAACATGGTCTAAACCTGCACAAGACGGAAGAGGTGACTGCAGCCTCCAAACCAAACTTCCTACCACTTCTGCTGAAGCAGCAGTTCTGTCCTTTCATGCCAATGACAGCTCAATTGCATTTTACAGAGATTGTAAATACTCTCAGATTCACTGGGCCAATTACACAATTAATCCTGCTGGCTTCGATAAAATGATTTGTGTATCTGAGATAAGGTTAGACTCAAAATATTGCAAAAACCCCATGTTGTTTTCAGTATTCTTCTAGCAGTGAGGTCAATTTTTAAAAAAGTGTAATTAATTGTAATAAATTACTGACTAAAAACTTGTAGATTAAGTTATACATCTAAATACACAGACTGTCAGGAAGATATTGAGGCCTAAATACCATGTACAGCCTTTTTGAAGAATTTACATGAATTCATATGACACAGTACCATAATGTACAACAAATGAAAGGAAAACTAGTTTTGTGGATTGTTTAGTAAATTAAATATTTACTGCAGGGGAACAGAAAAAACAACAGTGATTATACACATATACATGCATATGCTATACTCATGCCTTTGTAGCTGTGTCTGAATCAGAACGACGATCAGAGTTGCTCTATAAGGAGGATATAGAGGAAAGACAATTAATACAGCAGAGGACTGGGGCAAGGCTGATGGTGGGCTGAGGTGAGAATAAAGCAGAAAAAAAGAATACTATGTTTTAGTGCTTTTGATTTTTTTTCCTTCCTGTAACTATATACTTTCTGATATTTTAACTTTCATTCTTTGTTGACATCCTATTCAGTTTTGCTCGAAATCTTCTTCTCACAAGGCTTAGAAACAGTGTAGAAACATTAGTTTCTCTAGTAGCTGTTTGCTTCTTTCTCTGACTTCCTGCTCATGGCAAAATACAAACAGATTTGGTCTACATGCAAAGTGGAACATGATACATTTTGTGCGGTTGGCTACCAGCATTTTCCAATGTTTTGCCTATTTTTCAGCCCAAAGTCTTGACTTGTCCAGACTACTGTCTGAATGCAGCTGTGCTTATTGCTTTCCTGCTCAGCAACTGTGACAAGTCTGCCAGATTCTCTATTCACTTGAGGGGATTCTTTGACATGTAGGTAAAGAAAGTTCACTTAGGTTTCTGTGTGTATACAGTATATATTTGCTTTTTTGGTTTACTACTTAGATAAATTAGTGAGATTACTGCTAAGCTCAGACTTTTTACAAGAAAGCTTAGTACATAGAGTGAAAGTAATTTACATTACCTAACGACCTGCCCTATGGTTACCAAAACCAGGCACAAAATTGATATTAGTTTCAAATAGAAATGCTAAAATTTTCAAAAGTATTTCCTTTGTTGTTCCCCACCCCCCCCACC
>NW_010340653.1:21621-91204 GCF_000700745.2 Antrostomus carolinensis | reverse complement strand
AATCCAAACCATTCTATGATTCTATGTTGGAGCAGTCTCAGAGTGCAGAACCTGGATTACTACCAGACAAAACCAAACTCAAGGATGCTCTGCAGGAACACACCTAACATATTCTGGTCACTAATAATCATCCAGCCAATGGAACCAGACAAGCTCTAGTATGAAATAAACCCCAAGTGATAACACCTGTATAGCTGGTACTGGTGGCTCAGTACCAGCTGTTTTGCTGTCTGGGTCTACTACTCCTCTTGCACATACTGTTTCCCAGTCTAAACAAAGCTTAAGTACTGTTGAAAATCTCAGCTTCCAAAGATACTTTTTATTTTCCTGAAGGCCCTTGTGCATAAATTGTCAGTGCACTTCTGAAAATCCTATCTGGGTTGCCTAAAAGAAGGATTTTCAAATGTTTTTTTGAGTCAACCCAGTGCCATGGACAGTGCACAAGTCTGTCAGTATTCCCAGGAGAACATTTTCAGCATACATGGTCAGTGCAAAGCTGGAATTAAAACAGGAGGGAATGGTGGGTGAGACTGTATTTACCAATTATCATCCTGTCCAGAATAAACTTGCTAGGAGAGCTTACTGCACTCTTCATTCACCCTCCTCTGCTGGGGTTACCTAATACAAGGTTTGGAAAGCTGCCCTTCAGACCACAAGAAAGCAAGCAGATCATCTTCAAAACACCCATTCCTCTCTCTTTTTTTTTTTTTTTTGACATTTTTTTCTTTTTTTTTCTTTTTTTCTTTTTTTTCTTTTTAAAAATCAGTTCATGTGTCAACACAGGTAGTCAAACAGACACAATGACTGAAGCTTGTTGCTGCAAAAACCCATCTAAGGTCACCCATATAAAAGCTTGTAATCTGTCGCAGGGCTGCATCAGGCTAATAACCATTCCCTAAACCAGGTAAGAGGTTAGCTGGGACAGGGTCTGTTCTGGTTCTGAGCTCCAGAGAGGAGATGCTCACAGTGTACTCCTTAGGAGAAGGGGCAGTAGTGGCAGACAATGGCATCTTGTGGAAGTAGTTTTTTATGGCCAGTTCATGAGCCAAATTTAATTTTAAACAGCTCGTTCTTTCAAATTGGGTGGAACTGCTCCAGCACAGATCTGTCTTTGTCACAACACTGTAGCCTGTACTTCTGCAATGACTTCTCTAAGGTGAACAGTAGAAATTAGATTGGATTTCAGAATTAGTTGCTAGTCTTATAATTTCAAAAGCTGAAATGCTAATGCAGTGTAGCAGTTTATAATCCCTTTTGTCCTCATTAATGCACTTGTTAACTTAGTTCTTTTTGTAACTTCGTGGAATCAGCTAAAGTTCAAAATTTCTTTCCCAATTCCCATGTTTCAAGGCTAGTTATTCTTAATTTTTAAAGAAACAAGAAGATACACTGATGCAATCTGTACATCATTTTAGCTAATTATCTGAAAAAAATCCCCAGTTATTAGCACTTAACTGAGAAAGCTACAGATTGAAGGTCTGAATGTCAACCAGCATGGTCCAGATGGGGAGGCCTATAGTATTTAATGTAGTTAAAGTTGTGTGCAGCATTCAAATTAAAAATTTATGAAGTTCAGCATGGATCAGCTCCAAACTGCCTACCCTATCTGACTGCAGTGGCTCTGTGGCTTCAGTGGTTCCTTGACTTTACATGAAGGAGCGGATTGACATGATCTTTTTATCTGTAATAGTTTAGGAAGTGCAAGAACTTGTGCAAGGTGTTCTGGGCTTGTGCAAGGCATTTGACACCGTCCTGCGTGACATCCTTGTCTCTAAATTGGAAACATGTGGGTTTGATGGATGGACCACTTGGTGGATAAAGAACTGACTGGATGGTCGCACTCAAAGAGTTCTGGTCAACAGCTCAATGTCCGAGTGGAAACCGGTGATGAGTGGTGTCCCTCAAGGGTCGGTATTGGGACCGGTGCTCTTCAACATATTTGTCAGAGACATGGACAGTGGGATTGAGTGTGCCCTCAACCTGATCCAGTGGAAAGTGTCCCTGCTTATGGCAGGGGGGTTGGAACTAGATGATCTTTAAGGTCCCTTCCAACCAAAACCATTCTATGATTCTATGATAAGTTGTCATCTATAATTTCCTCATTCTCCTTTTTCTCCATTTCACTTCTTCTCTCTCTCCATGCCTTAATTCCATGTGAACCCACATGTTCTCAGAACTCCTCTTTAATTTTATGCCACTAATTCTTCCTGGATGCTAGCCAGAGTTTTGGATTCCTCTGCTCTGATCTGTCTTGAATAATTTTTACTCCCAGATATTTTACACCCACAAAAAAGCTTAAAGCCTTCATTTCTCAGTTCTCAGTGGTGATCACTGATGGTGATCAAGATTCCTTTTATTTCTTCACTTTTTTTTTCTGGTTCCCCACTTCTCATTTTGTTTGGCAATATCTCTACACAGCATAACATTTCATAGGCCTTCTAAATCCATTGTGTTTTTTATTTCCTAAAGGCATTTGACTGATGTGGACATTACCAGATGATACAGGTACCCTACCGGGAAAATAATAATCTAATTTATAGTGGATTTGATGCTTGTGTTTGGTTTATACTCTTCACTCAGGTCTTAAGTTGCTATGTGTATTGACAGCATAAGTCTGCCTTCTGGCAGAACTGCAAGCTACATACAGCCTGTCCTTTTTCATTGTGCAGGGACGGTATTCCCAGGTGAACTGTAACTCCTTCTTTTCAGGAAATCAGTGCAATTTTGGTTCATTATTTTCCAGGCCTAATACTCAAAGCCTGTTTTGAGTAAGTAACTTCAATTGTATGTCTCCTCTCAAATTCTTGTAGCATGGTGTGGGAGAATTAGTTAATCTATCTGGAAGTTTACTAGGTGCAGTGCTAACCCAACATGCACATTTTGGAAGTGCCTGTTACTGTGCTTTTGTGCACATTGTATGCAAGTACTGCTTTATATATAATGCTATTTCCAGACAAAACAGCTTGCTAACAATTAAAAAAAATGATTGTATAATGTATTACATGAAGTATTTTCTTCTAACTCTGTAGTGAAAGAAACAACGGAAATCTGTAAATGAGATCATGTCAAATTTTCTGGTATTACATTGAGATCTATGCCAAAAGAGTTCTTAAATGAACATTTGATTATTTTTTTCTGTTGTGAAAACTTTCTTATTTCAGAAAGACCAGTTCTTTTCTACCTTCCTCTCCTGTATTTTGTGTTGGTTTCTTTCAGTAACATTTTTGCAATGACTGAAAAACTACTGTCCCTTCTCACAATTTTTGAAAAATGAGACAATAGAGGTAGTTACTGCTTCCTCCGTGTAAGACATTTTTTTCTAGACTAGAACTAGCACAAAATAAGTCTGAGAGCATCTTGTCACCCCACCCTACCTGTAACAGAAACATTACAATGCTGCATCCTGAACTGTATGTATGGTTGAATTCTCAACAGGCTTGAAGTACCTCATTTAGCGTTATGCTGTGAAGTGAGAAATGTGTTCAGCAAAGCCACTTTCATTACAATACAGAACAATGTCTTTACTTTTCACAACACACCTGCCTCATAGATATTTTTCTTAACTCATTCAAAACAGATTCACAGAAATGTAAGCACAGGAAGAGTAATTTTGGTAGTAGGAGAGAAAAATGCTTTCTCATAATTTAAACAGATTCATATTAATTTGAAGAATTGCAGTGTTGATTTCCAGTACCATTTCTTTCTTTACTTATTTCTAAAATAAGAGTCCATTGCACAATAGTCAACCTTTCAATGAAATCACAACTCAGCCTCACAGAATCACTGGATGCCTTTGAAAATCCACCTGCATGTTTGTAGTACTTCTGTCACAAGGCTCTACACAGATACTTGGTGTTACCTGCTACTGGCTTCTTCCTTCTTTCTGGTACCATGATGAGTCTTCTCATTCTCCTGCCTGTGTAAGGCTAGAGGGGCCCCATTCACTGTGCCAGAAGGGGGTATGGGAGGAGGAAGAATGAGAACAAGCATGGACCAAAAAGATATGTCTTAAAATGGTCTTTGCTGGATCAAAGCTTGCCAGCATGACTGCATTTTGGCAAACACAGTCTGAAAACATAGAAGTTTTAACAGGGTGAGGGTCCCTTGGGATCTAGATAAGAGAGAGAAAGACATGTGTGTGCTGTAGCTGAAGAGCTGTATCTTCCCAAAGAAGTTTTATATTTCAAGCAATGGAAATACACAACAAAGGCAGAACCAAGTACAATTCACAAATACAGTCAGACACTTCTGGGATTGGTCCTGGTCCAGTGTCAAGAAGGAGAATTTCTGACTGAAGAACAGGACTCCATGCTTTTTATGACAGCACATTTTGCAGCCACTAAACTGGCAGGTTGGTGCCAAAAGTATATTGTTTAGTCAGAGCTGCTTTTCATTTCTCATTTAATTTAGAGAATTACCTAATTCAGTTTTGAAAAATTGCCTTAATTTCTGATTGTTTCTGACTTATTTCTGACTACCAATACTACTGCTATCCTAGTGAGTAGCAACAATGTAAAAGAATTGTGTTTGCTTTTAACAAACATTTGTCAATGAATTTCATGACCTGAGTTAACAGGAAAATGGCAATATACTGGAGTTGAATATGTTAGTTTTTCTTTTAGAGAGTATATGAGAGTATATTGTTTTTGTGGGTTTAGCCTTTAATTGAAACAAAACAACTTGGTCACCCTGACAGCTTGCATCACAAGAAGTCAGGCTGCATTTTCCAGCTTACTGGCCAATACTAACCACAGGCTCAAGAGCACATTTCAATTAAACATCAAAGCTTCAAATCAGCTTATACCTGGACAGGATTCAGCAGCGCCTGACCAGAAAAGCAACTAATAAAGATGTATTTCTGAATAATATTATTAAAACCTGAGCGGATGCAAATTCATGGTTTGGCCCTTTTGCCCACAAATGTAACAGAGAACAGAGACTATGTGTGGAGGAGAGGAAATAGTCCGTTTACACAGTATGTATGGGAGGGCCAGTGTGCTGATCACACCCTGCAAGATTCCCAAGTGGGCAAGTATGTGCTTGGAAGTTAACCAACTTCTCAGCTCCTTTTGAAAGATGTAAGGATGTTTTATGATGATTTTATAATGACAGTAGCAGCCTGAACTGGGTTTAAAAAAAGAGCACATTGCTATAGAGTTTTCTACCTTTCAACAGCCTGCAATCAAGCATTGAATGCTGCAGATCAAAGACTGATTGCTAGGAGGTCGTAGAGTCCTGCCTCCTTTTAGGAACAGCCATTAGCTTTCTGTTAAAGTGCTTGGATTGTGAAGGCAAATGTGATCTGGGAGGTTACATGGTGTTGTACAGTATCAGCATTTAGTGACATTTAGTTGCCAACAAGCAGAACTGTTGGCAGTTCCCATGGCATTGTGGGATCTACAATCGAACTGTGTAGTCGGAGAAGATAGATACAGTAAAAGTATTTTTAACCTCTTGTATGTAAGAAAATGGGAGTTAAGTAAGAGGAGCTTTCCATTAAAAAAAAAAAAAAAGAGGTGTTTTAGGTCTTAAAACACTTATTTGGTACACTAACTTGGTATCTTACTGCCATTTGGCTGGCCTGCAAAACCCGATTATCATGTTGCTCATCCAGAAATTTTTTTTCTTTTTAAATGTAGATTGCTATCCTACTGAAATGATTTTGAAAATACAAGATGATCTCTGGAGAAAATAGCTTGATCTTAACAAGATACCCTAAGTCCACATCAAGATTCTCTTGTAGAAAGTGCTAATTGTGTTAGTAACTAATTACCATATAATCACTAACATTAATGTTAGACATTAAAAGATAAGTAATTGCAGCTATTTCTGACTTGAAATTTGACCAAAAATTATTTAGAGCATGAGTCAAGAACAGCCATTTCTGCAGATCAGTTGTTCCTTCACTGTTTTTTACTCTGCTGATTCTCTACTGTCTTGTCTCTTATATAGAGGGAGCATGAAGATGCTTTCTGCTCTAAGTTCTGGTCATGTAATTAACCATTAATCTCAGATACAAGCCCTTTGAAAATGTCAGGAATTCCCTGAGAGAAAAATTATGGAGGGTAAGAAAATAGTCTAGGAAAATATCTCTGGGTCTTTTTTTGGGTTTTGTTTTGAAATTTTCATGTTATAGGTCAGCGTGTATCTTAGAGATGTTTGTTAGACTTCATTATAAGTCTGGAATAACTAGAAATCATGAGTTCAGAAAAATTATTTTGGGCTTACACTGGTGTAAGCAGTACAAAATGGGAAACCTTACTCTGTATTTTCTAGGAAGGGCTTTCTGTACTAAAGAATTAAGGTGATACTCTTGTTTTTAAAAGATTCACTTATGTTCCTCTTTACCTTTCCAATAGAAACTTTAAGGTCTTGATATTTAACATGAATTTATGCATGTTTTTCTTGACAGTGTAAAGCCATATTAAATATACAGTAAAACAGAGATTCTTATATTGCTGTATTTAAAAATTTTCTTAAATATATGCAAAGTAGCCATACAATTCTTATTGATCTTAATGGAATATGCATATGAACATAGAAAGGACAATAAGGGAGTTCTTCAAGGTGTTTGTGTATTATAAATCAGACCATATGGGACTGAGTATTCATTGCAGTACCTCAGTGTTCATTGCAGTACCTCAGCTGTTACTTCAATTTCAGTAAAATCAGGTTCTAATTAAATTTTACTTTTGGAGAAAGGCTGTTAAAAAATTAAATCTTAAGAGTTTTATTTTTCAAGCTGAGAATATGTTGGCAAGTGTTCATTGTACTAAGCTTGTTAAAAATCCATTTATTCATCTCATTTAGCCTCTATAATTCCCATGGAAGCACAAAACCAGCAAAGAATAGAAAACAAAACTCAGGTGTCCTGAGTGATGGTTTTCACTAGGATTGTCTGGAAAACGGAAATTCTTCCCAAGAAAAGAAATGACACAAAAAAATCTCAACAATTTTTTCTTGAAAATGTCACTTTTTATGTGAAAAAAAGAAATATTAAATCTATTAAGAAAAACGACAGTCCTGTTTGAATCTAAGCAAAAAGCAGAGAAAAATCAGATTTTATATTTAACACCAGAGATTTTCTGGTTTTGAGGACCAGAACAACCCAAACTGCCCAATTCAAACTCACTGGCATTAGTTTTAAATCCAGGGAACCGTTTTACAGTCCCCATGCAGCAGTGATATGTGAAAAAGGTCAAGTTTTAAATGATCTGTCCTGAGTACAGAGATTTTTTACTAGACAATCCCCTTTATGTCTGAGTAAATTACATGTGACTTTTATTTCATGTGAAAGTTATTGATATGAACAAGCACAACATAGTAAGGCAGAAAGTAAAAATGACTATCCCATCAGTCTGTCAGGTGAAAATAAAGATATTGTCTGACAAAGTCTTAAATCTAACACTGCACAAGCGAAGCCATGGCACATCAGAACCCTTCAGTGTGTTCCCAGAGCTTGCACAACAGCAAAACCAAGAGAAAGTTTTAATGCAAAAGCAATATCTCTTATTACTGAAGCAAAAATATGCACAGCAGATCTAGCCCTTGGGTATACTCTTGAGTCATGATAAATAGGTTAAAATCTTTCCTTTTTTGTAAATTGTCTTTCATGAAAAGTTGTTGGATCAATGACTGCTTAATGCTCATAAAGAACAAGAGAAAATGTCAAGTCTGTGACTTTAATTCTCCCGTGTTTTCAAAAATATGTCAAATAAAATATGACAAGCAAGCAGAAAATACTTTGGGTGCTTTAAACAATGGGAGAATGCTGATTTTGCAGTGCATCTGTTTTGTGCTTTCTTTGCTGAGAGACAAATAGGTTTAGAAAGATACAAAACCCTCACAAGCCATAAATACATAGCAGAGGACCAGACTAATTCACATACCACTGATACTGCTGAGTAGACACTCATGTAGGGCGCCGAGTGCTTCTGTACCCTTCAGAGAGTGTGTTGCCTTATGGCATTGGGCAGAAGGGAGGACAGCTAATAGCACAGGACTTGTGGGGAAAATGGACTTGACAAAACCCCACAAAAAGTATCAGTCTTTAGATAAATTAAGATATTAAATATTAATTTAATGTTAATAAAGTTAGTGTAAATATTAACAGTGCACTTCATCTGGCTATAAATATTTATCCTAATATAAGATAGACACGTCTTCCAGAGCTGGCATTCATTTTAATTGCAATATACTCCTCCTAGCACAGATGTGTAATTTACCTTGTGTGGAGTGTGTTGCGCTCTAGATGTCTATGCACTCATCCAGAGTAATGCACAGCCTGAATTCCTGGATGTTTATACAGTTCTGCAACTAAAAATAAGGTGTTTGCTAGGCAGTCACACATGAGCACACTCTGGTTTCTGTACACAGTCCTCCTTGCTCATATAATAATTGTCATAACTATTGGGGAAAAAAAAAAGGTGGAAATCCTTCCTTCTTTACAAGACCTGATATCAGAACTCCTCCATAATCTGTGAATAATGATGTTCTGCCAGGAGAGAAAGGCATAACCTCTGTAAGACCAGTGCTGAAAGCAGAAATAGTTTGATATCTCAGAGAACATTACCATGACCATAGTACCTGCTTCACTGACTGCCTTAAACAGTAGCCCCCTTCCATGGCTGCAAAAGACAGCTTGATCAGTCCTGCAGACCTTCCTGCACTATTCAAAAGCTACTCAGCATGCACAACAAGTTGAGCATTAGACATGCTCTTACCTAGGTGCTACAGAGGCATTTTCACCCAGAAGGAGGAGTTTATCTGGTATGGGATGGGAGAATAACGGGGAAGTAGAAAATAGGAAGGTACCAGAGAAGAAGCTCCTAAGGTTTCCCAAAACAGGAGATATAACTTTGGAAACCTGACCTGGTTTCATCCTGGGACTTACAGTCCAGGGGGAAGTGGACATGTATTTCACAGACCTCATTGTATTTTCTTAGGGTATGGGTGACTAGAACAGATCAATGACATATAGGTATTCATACATCTTCCTGGTAGATTCGTACATCTTCCTGGTCCTTTCTATAGGAATTTGCATGGATACAGTGTGGCATGAACAAAGAGGAGGAATCCGGCAATACATCCCTCATCAGGAATATTGGACAGAGATGGAGCTTCTCTTGCTCCCTTTCAGTGGACACTTCTAATTATGTATTACAATGATGTCATGCACACATGAGGATTTTCCATTCTATCAGGTATTCTGCTAGTTTGTGCCATGAGAAACATCTGGACAATTTCATATTCTGCAGTGTGTGCTGTAGCAGTTAAAAGACATTTTTTTCTCTTCCTATTTAAATTCAGTGAGTTTTTCAGCTCCACAAGAGAAAGAAAAAACCCCCAAAGCCAGAAATTAATCTTTCATATAGTAATATCATGATAGAAATGCCTTAAAAGAAAAAAGGAGGAATAGGATATTCTCAGTCTGTTTTTATGCCTCTAGGCTATGGTGATAAATAACATTTTGCTTTTCCTCTCTTTCTCCATTTTTGTGGCACTGTTAGTGTCATTCCTTCTGGAAAAACTCCATGGTGCAAATAACAAGATAAAACCACTTTCTCCATGGTGGGAGTTGGAGATGGAACATTAACTTGAAAAATCAATGGTCCTCATAAGATTATAGTTTTATGGAGTGGGGAAAGGAGACATCTGAGACAAGCCTTTAAGTCTTAAGAGGTAATATATGAGACTTCAAAATATGCAGTACTAACTTTATCTACACAAAGTTTTTGGTGCTTAGGAAAACAAATTACTTAAGCTGTCTACAGACTACTGTCTGTGATGTGCTGGGGAATGTAGCGTGTGCCAGGGTCTTGTGCCGATATGAAGCTGGTATATAGGTAGGGCATTCATCCAGACCTGAAAGTTGGAAAATGTCTGGTAATACAGACACATCCTTATAGCACCAGTATGCCTTTCAGGAAGAAAGAATACACCATCATTGAGGCTTGTCTCTAAAATAATTACTACAGATAGAGAGTTTTAGTAAAAAGCAAACTGCTCTTTTTTGTGATTATCTTAAAAAAGAATGATAGGTCTTTGTGGTAAGACCCTTACTGTGATTGGATGAGCAATTTATTAGAAGTACAGCAGAGAGAGAGGAAAGTAGTTGAGAAGGTAGGTAAAAGGACAATAAAATACTATTATTTACTTTTAAAAGTAAATCCCAGCATCCTTCTCAACAGAAGAGATCTTACATTTGTTTTAAAAGCCTTACTGAAATAGGACATTGCTATCTCACCCTGAGCAGATAAAGGAAATTTCAAGGGTAGATTCCATCTGGAATAATTCTCAAACTATTGCAGAGAGAAAAAAAACTATCTCAATATCTTATTGCTAGTCTTTACATTCAAAAACTATCTTGTACTGAGGCCCCACAATAAACTGAGAAGCACCACACTCCTGGTGCATGAATGCGCCTTTTGAGCTGACTGAGCTAGCCTGACCTTGCTCCAAAAATAACCAGCCTTAGGAGCACTGGTAACCACAGTATGGACCCCATCATGGCCACCAGCCAAGCACTCTGGAATGAGGAGCATCTTGTGCTCAGGGCACTCAGGCACAAAAGATATGAAAGCAGCAATGTGCTGGTGCTCTGGGTCCTCCCAGGGCTGCCTGGGCAGGCTGAGTAGGCCCTACACTCTCTACAAACATCTTCTATATCTTGTCTTATGCACAGATTGGAAACTGCTGATGGATATGCTACACCTTATAAATGTACACTTGACAGTTTTGAGCTTCCTTTTCTAACTGTGGCTATAGTGCAGGAAAACAGAACCAACGCCCATGACAAGAGTCCAAACACACCCTTGACACACACATGCACACACACACAAGCACTGATAAGAATTAACACTAAATGGATTGTCCTGGTGAAAATTATGATCAGCGGTAAATCTGATAAGAGATGTTAATTTTAAATATTTATGCTTTGGCTCAATGTTCTTGTCTAACTGCACTCTCCTGTATCCAGTCTCAGGCTAGTTTTAGATGCATTACAGTGCAGGTCACTGCTAAGATGTTCCACTGGTCCAGCATGATGAATACAGACATGACAATCACAGTGGTGCAGTCTTTTCCTGGCCATGATGTGTTTTAAGATAAGTGGTTCTCCATTTCATTTCCTCTTCTTTCACTGGCTTGCCTATTTATCCTGTAAATATGTATATATGCAGTAGCTTTGAAGGTACCCACTCTTTGTTGGTGTTTTAAGTATTAGCATAATGAAAATAGTGCTAATAAAGATAATGTCATGTTATCTGTTTCTGATGTCTGGATGTAATGTTAGACAAATGTTTTCATTACATCCTACTCAAAATATCTACTTCATAACTTATTCTTCTCTGTAAATTCTGATGTATAAAATGCTTGCTTTTTGTATACTCTGTGACCCTCAGTGGTTTACCATTTGGGACAATAACACTGTAAGGTTTGAGAGCCTGAATTTTACTGGTTTAATGGTTTATTTCTAAAAGAACATTTTATAAACTCAGACTTACTGTCTCCTGTACTCAGCAGACAAGCAGATGTATCATTAAATTATATAGACATTGGTTTAGTTTACTTTTCTGGTGTGCAATATTTTCCTTTTTTTTTTTTTTTTGTCCCTATCTCAGCATGAGAACGAACCATGAACTATGCATCATAGCTCTCATTTGAAACTATTTTTGATAAAACTGACAAGAAGTGTGTTGCTTGATTTCTCATTCCCTCTCTTTAAAACTTGCATCCAGCTGTTAAAAATGTAAGAACAATAGACACAAAGTTGATTATTATACTAAAAAGAAGGAGAAAAATCAGAAGCCTAATCACTAGTCTTAGTACAATACTATGCCTCTCCCCTAATGACAGTATTCAATACCTAGACATAGAATAAATAATTTATCCCAGGTGTACCCCCTATTTCCAAAAACTGTCAGCAGCTGTCTGGTTCCCAGACTTCATATTAATTCAGCTGTTGGCATATGTATAATGACTGCCAAGAAGAGGGTTGATTAGTACATACTGTGGTAGCTTTTGTAATTAAGCCTTTTCTCTCCAAGGTTGTGAATTTCACCTTTTGGTAGCAAGCCATAATGGATTAGACTGTTTGTTGACACAGCTGAATGGAATTTGAGGTTACTTAATCCCCTAACAACTAGTCCCTCAAACTTTTGCCAGTTCACTTCCCCAGGATAGAATTTCATAATATGCAACCTCAAACCTCATTTTTTTCAGATGTTTTCAACGTAGTCCTTTAAACAGAGCTGTTACTTTGTACTTGTTATTGGCAGATATTCTGGCTCTGTAGAAAATATAATCTGTTTTGATGCAGGATTTCCAAAGGATTTGTGTACTTGGAATTGATCAAAAGATATCCAAATATATATTTCTCTCTCAAATAATTAATCCTCTAGCTGTTTGTTTAAAGCCAACTATTTTGTTATGCTGACGAAATTTCATCCATATAAACACAGAGGAGACTGAAGCTTCTTGCGAGGAAAAGAATGAAACTGAAAAGTCAACCTTGCAAGAAGAGGAACGTCCTCTTCTTTGGGCAAAGGGGTGCTCTTTCGGTGTGTCTACTGCAATGTGACTGACTGTAAGTAGCAATGGCTGAACACACCACTTATGAAGTGGCTGCAGCTCTGCAAGCCACACACAAAAGTATGGTCTTACTTGAGAGAAAGTATTCCCTCGGTGCCATATTTGGGGTTTTAAAAATCAGGAGAGCACCAGAATGAATACTAATGAGGTAAGTAGACAAGCTGAGACTTATGAGGTGAGTTTCAACATCTAAATCTTATTCACTAGTATACCCTGCCAACTGACCACTTCCTCTGGGCATTCCCAATGAATTTATGTCTGTCTATTCTCCACTTAGGTTTCTGATTAACATACATAAGTGTGGTGGGTTGACCCTGGCTGGATGCCAGATGCCCACCAAAGCTGCTCTATCACTCCCCTTCCTCAACTGGGCAGAGGAGAGAAAGTGTAGCAAAAGGCTTGTGGGTCGAGATAAGGACAGAGAGAGATCACTCACCTATTACCATCATAGGCAAAACAGACTCGACTTGGGGGAAATGAATTTAATTTATTACCAAGCAAAACAGAGGAGGAAAATAAGAAATAAAACCAGATCTTAAAATGCCTTCCCCCTGCCCCTCCCTTCTTTCCAGGCTTAACTTTTCTCCTGATTTTCTACATCCTCCCCATCAGTGGCACAGGGTGATGGGGAGTGTGGATTGCAGTAAGTTCATCACATGTTGTCTCTGTCTCTCCTTCCTCCTCAGGAGGAGGACTCCTCACACTCTTCCCCCACTCCAGTGTGGGGTCCCTGTCATGGGGGACAGTCCTCCATTAACTTCTCCAATGTGAGTCCTTCCTATGGACTACAGTTATTCACAAACTGCTTTGGTATGGGTCCTTTCCATGGTGTGCAGTCCTTCAGGAACAGACTGCTCCAGAGTGGGTCCCCCACAGGGTCACAAGTCCTGCCAGCAAGTCTGCTCCAGGGTGGGTTCCTCTCTCCATGGAGCCACAGGTCCTGACAGGAACTGGCTCCAGCACAGGTTTCTCACCGGGTCACAGCCTCCTTCAGGCATTCGCCTGCTCTGGCGTGGAGTCCTCCACAGGCTACAGGTGGACATCTGCTCCACCATGGACCTCCATGGACTGCAGAGGGGCAGCCTGTGTCACCATGGTCTTCACCAGAAGTTGTGGGGAAATCTCTGCTCTGGCACCTGGAGCACCTCCTCCCCATCCTTCTTCCCTGACCTTGGTGTCTGCAAAGTTGTTTCTCTCACATCTTCTCACTTCTCTCTTCAACTGCAAAATGTGCTTTTTTTTTTTTTTTTCCTTCCCTCTTCCCCTTCTTAATCATGTTATTGCAGAGGTGTTACCATCATTACTGATGGGCTCGGCCTTGGCCAGCAGTGGGTCCATCTTGGAGCCGGCTGGCATTGGCTCTGTCAGACATGGGGGAAGTTTCTGACAGATTCTCACAGAAGCCACCCCTATGATGCCCCCCCCGCTACCAAAACCTAGCCCTGCATGCAAACCCAATACAATAAGATACACTCCCATCCTATCTTCCATTTGAGTCCCACTTGGTTTACCTTTCCTAAGGCAAGTGTTTCACTAAGTTTGTCAGGGAATCTTGTCCATCCTGTGTGGACCACAGCAGTTTCCACACACTGTACTGAATGGTGGATCCTAAATCTGAAATTACTTATCCGCTAGAATAAAGGTTACAATCTGCTCATGACAATCTTTGCTTTCAGTAAATTATGAGATCAAATGGAAGAAGAGGGACAAAGCAAATGATTTGCTTGCCAGCATTACGTATTGTGGAGTGGAGTAGGTATTAGAAGACAGACTAGCTGTCGATTGTAGTCTGATGCCAAGAAGCTCCCATATGGTAATAGGGATGTGAGAGGACACACAGGAAATGATGGGGTGGGCAAACAAGACCAAGCAGTGACTTGGGATCAGTTGGGTTGGAGATAAGACACCACAGGGGGAAGAGGCAGCAGGGAATTGGGAAGGAGGGAACTGGGTTAGAGGGAGCTGAAGCTACTCAGTATGCATGTCAGTAGGCTGCTGTCACACATGCCTTTTGGCCATGCAAGCTCTTATAGCTTCAAGGAAGACAGCTGCACTAAGAAATGATGTCTCAGTGATAAAACTGTTCACCACCTGTGGGACTTCTTCTGGCAGCTGCTGTAACAGCTTGATTTGTATTCAATTTATTGTATATTGTTTTCTGTGAAAAAGGTCTAGCTGGGAAACAAGGAGGAAGGTGGCTTATTTCTAGGTGATGCTGCCTGGCTCCTGTAGCACTCTGGAGACTTCCCCTCCTGAAGGCAACCAGGTAATGTCAGGAAGTACAATCTTCTGCATGGCTGGGTGGGTCAAGCAAGCAGCTTGCAGTTAGAAAGTAACTCCTGGAAGGAGTGAGGGGAGCTCTTATGGTAGAAAGCAGACACATAAGCACCAAAGAGAAAGAAATTCAAGGGATCAGAGGGAAACAGTGGAAGTTGTTGGAGAAATCTTACCTGTTAAGGAAACAGTGGGAAGGGAGGTAATTTGCAGATTGAGTCCAAATCACGATTCCTTAATTATCTTACAGTAATTAATAATGTTAATTCTAGCATCAGGGATATTGGCTTCTCTCAGTAAATGGCCAATGAAAACTAACCAGTCCGAATTCTCCATGATCCAAGCTTCAGGGAACATCCAGGTATTCTCCGCAACAGCTTCCATGGTTCAGAGAGAGGAAAGCATGCTGAGAATACCCTTTGGAGAAGCAGGTTTCAATAACGAATTGGACAGAAGACTTGTGTTACTTTGCTGAAAGTTCCAGATCCTGGAATACTGGTAGCTGCTCATTATCACTGGAAGTTACAATTTCAGAAACTATTTAGATAGAACAAATTCAGTTGTCTTTGTGGTGGTTTTGGCCTGGCCAGCAGCCAAACACCAAACAGCTGCTCACTCACCCTCCCCTGCTCAGGAAATGGAGGAGAGACTCAGAAGGGTAAAAGTGAGAGAACTCATGGGTTGAGATAAAAACAATTCAATAATTGAAATAAAACTGAAATTAAAATAATAAATATAATAACAGTAATAATGGAATATAGAAATGAGTGATGCACAGTGCAATTGCTCACCACCTGCTGACCAATGCCCAACCTGGTCCCCAGCTAGTGATCCAAGAGCAGAGACAATCCCAAAACTGCAGTGCTGGAAGAGTGAGAGAGCCTGAGAGATCCCCGAGTTTTCCAACCAATCCTCATTTTTATACTGAACATGACATTATATGGTATGGAATATCCTGTTGACATATCCAAACGCCAGTTTAGGTTTACTAATTTACTACATTCCCCCTAGATTTCTTCTGCATTTGCAGACTAGCAAAACATGGAAAGTTGGAATGTAACTACTAAAAACATCAGTATATTATCAACATTCTTCTCATAGCAAATCCCATACTGAAACCAAAACAAAGTACTTACTGTTCTAGCCACTAAGAAGAAAATTAGCTTTATCCTAGCAAAACCAGAACAGCCTTGTACATTTGTACATGTGTCTGCCCTACAAATGTGTGCCAGGCAGCTAGCTAATTGCTAGATAATAATCTTTGTGTTGCAGTGTGTTGCAGGGTCTCTTTTCCATTTCAGCTCATTTTTTGAGGCACTGCAAATTAGCAGAAAACTGCTTCAAATGAAAAACTATTTTAAAGCTGCTCTAGGTAGCATCCCTGTCACTGCCAGTTGCAGTGAAAGAAGGGTCCAGCCCAGGAAAGGAGTGTAGTTTTGTTTTCTGCGTTCTTACCTCGTATAGCATTAAGGCTGACTTAGATCAGCTCACAGCAGCAGGAGTCCATAAATGATACCATATAGTTTTTAGTCTTCTGAATGAACACTTTTCTGTGCAAGAGGAAAAAATTGTGCTAAATATAAATGTCAGGAAATGATTATTTCTAATATAAATAGCATATACTAGCAGCAACCCAACAATAGTTGTTTCCTGTTGCTTAAGATAAAGAGTATGATAAAGACAGAAATATTTTTAAAGTTCAGCAAAATTCAGTTGACTAATTAAATACCAGGTTATACAAATGATGGTATAAATACTGTGATAATTAAAATTTCTAGCTACCAGGTTCCTAAGAGTTGATAGGAGATTGTTTTCTGTGTATCAACTGTGTTGAAGTAATGCAGTCCAAAGCTGCTGGATAGTCATCTGTGACTGTCTCATAAAGATAATATGTAAGTACAAAATGATCTAACAAGTTACTTTAAGTGTAAATGCATTGATGCTGATATCTCAGACTTAATTATTTCAGTTTTGAAATTTTAAGACTTCATACAAAAGTTCAAATAAAAAAAAAATCACAGTAATCAAACCTTAGAGAACCAATCTGAAGTGAAGATAGGTAGCTGGTTGACAGAAATAAGGACACTTATTTACTTATCCCAGAGGCATACTAATGATTTATTCAAGGAAATCTTTCTGCCTTCATGGGAGATGGACTTAATCTTCTAGTAACAGAGAAAATATGTTTTCTATTTACTCTGGCTATTTTATTTTTTTACTATGATGGACTCTTAGTTGTGATCTAAGACAACAGCTACTTGTTAATGATGACCACTGAAAAATATGGGATAACTTAGGTGTAACACGAGTAGTTCTTACCAGGATAACAGCTCAGGGTATATGCTTGGTTTCCTATCATTCTTTACTACAGTCTGCCAACACACGACATCTACAAGACTGCTTTTCCTTCTCTAGGAATAATTGCTGTATTTCAGCTGCTACACTGTGAAGATGCCTTTATCTCCTGATGGAAACAAGGCCCAAGGAACCACTAATTCAAACAAGAGAATTCAGGCATTCTTTTCTCATTGAGTTGCTTGCAAATGATGATAGAAAGATGGGCAAACTCATTTTCAGTAATGTGATAAGAAAGAGCTAAATTAATGGATATGCAATTAGAGAAAAGAGGGGGTGATTATAAATGAAATATCTTTCATTTAGATCTGAATATGTAGATCTGCTTTGATGAGTTAACAAAATGTATTGCCTTTTCACCACAGTATAGGTTCTTAATAATATTAAAGGCATTTGATTTCTTTGACTGGGAAGAAAGCCAATCTTAATAACAGGCACCGTAAATACTGGTTTAATCCTTTTCTCTGTTTTATCTCCCACATATTAGTACAATATTTCTGCATGTCTAGTTATTTATATGCATTGCTAACTCAACACAGTCATCCAGAAGAGACATTATTTTATTCTACAAATGCTCAAAACCAGTTGCTGCAATCACTTTCTTAATCATCTTATTCATGACATGGACATAATGTGGTTTTTGAAAGAGCATAAGTTACTATTGCTACAGTTATTGTAACCAGTAGTGAACAGAAAAAGAAGAAAGAGGGAGAATAACAGGAAAAGGATAGAGAATAAAATAGAAAAACATCATAATGAAAGGAAACTAAAATAAATTTTTAAAATTTGTTTTATCTGTTTTATCTGTCCATCATAGCTCCTTCACAGGTAATCGACTGATAACATTTTATGGGAATTCAGGCATAAGGTTAAATCACATGGAAGAATGATTTGCTTAAATATATTTAATGACCTTTGCTAACTTCCAGAGTGATATGCATTGTGAGGAAATCTCAAACGCAGACTTTTTCTAGGCTGAAATAATACTGTTTATTTTGGCATGAAAGGATAGATATACAGGAGAAGCCTGAAATAGCATGAATTGAAAAGAACTTTGAAAACCTGCTCAGTCAATTCTCTATAACAGCGAGTTTAACCACTGATATTTTGTCTCTGATAGAGAGATACAAAGTCTAGCTTGAAATAAAAGAATAATTACAGTCATTATGATTCCATAATCTGCCTTGTCAATGACTATTATTGACCTGACATTTGATACACTGGCAGTATTGAGCTTTCCTTACGATATTTAACCTGACTTTCTTGTATATATTAAGAAGACAGTAACTTATTTTCTCCTCTGACTTAACTAGAATAGCTGGTTCCTGTCCTAAAGCACTGATTTATATGACCTTTGTCAGAATTGTCTCCCACTCCTTTTTTCTCTAATAAAGCATTCAAGTGAGAGAATTGTCACCAAAAAACCCCCCTCTGATCCCTTTGTCATTCCTTAGGAAATTATTGTTAGCCTTCTGAATTATATTCATTAAAATGCTGACTTAGACTCCTCTTCTATCTTCTTGAATTTAACTGAAAAAAGGCAGCAGTTCAGAGGAAATAAACAAAAAAAATCTTACCATGATTCAGTTTGGTTTTCACATTGGAAGATCCCAAAGTGGTTTTCATTTTGATTTCCTAGAAGCCACTTTTATGAGTAGTTGAAGTGCTGCTAGGAGCACAGTCTAAGCCATTAAACATATTTACATGCCATGGAAATTGTGTCACCCTGTGCCACCACCTCATGCAGGTCTCAGAGAAGAAATACCTTTGCAAAGGAAAAAAGCTTTGAACTGAAAACACCTTACTGTACTGACAGAAGACTGTCCTGTTAAATGTCCTTCCACTTCCCATGGCTTCTTTTGCTGTAGTTGCAGATACACTTATATCCTGTAAGACCTCATAACCCCTTGTACAAATCTGCTGCTGGCTATTTGTACAACAAACACAAGGTCATGAAAATGGGATTCTGAGGAGCTACATGTTCAGGAGAAAAGATAATTAAGGCACAGGAAGTTATCTGAATTAATTGTTATTTTCTGTCTCTTGAACAGTAAAAGGGAAGTCATCATGAACTTAACATACATTTACAATCTCACATTAAACCTAACTCACATTTGTGAGGATCCAAAAGGTAACTGCACAGGGAAACACTGCGTCCTGTGGTGTTCATGACCAAGGCCAGCCAATTTCTGGTTGTTTCCATGATGGCACACATCTAATGCCACCTAAATGAGGTGGGAAATGAAGGTACTTATACTTAGATTATATTCAAATAAAATATAAACATTCCTGTTCACTTTCCATAGGAAATAAGGAAAATTATTTGCCTTGTTTTTTCAAGGGATATGGCTTACCTTCTTTTGTTCTCAGGTTTTGTTATCTTTTAAAAAGCATGTTTTGCTCATATCACCATGTTAAATATGAAGACAGAACAAATTATTTGGGTGCACTTCCTGCTCTGCTCTTAAAACCTGTCACTTTCTGAGACACTTATGCTAGAATATGTCAGGGACACCAAAGAAAACAAAATTATTTCTAACTTTCCTTACTCCAATAGATCCAGCATTTGTGTTTGTCCCTGTGATGAAAACAACTGTGTTTTTTATCTCACTGGGAGCTAGTACCTCCAGCAGCAAAATATCTTCTAATCTTTTTTTAGGGAATATGTTTGTGTGGAGCTTCTTTCAAAATAAAACTGTGAACAATGCCTAATGCCAACTCAAACTGCAAGTCTTAATGCTGGATTACACTTAATTACGTGAATCAATGCAGTTCTATTACTGTCTCCACTAACAAAAACCTTGACTTATCTGCTTGAATAATTACTGGTTGTAAACAGGCATCTGACTGAGCTTTTGAAGAAGAATGTCTTTTTACACAAAGCTAAAATGGATGTTTGCTATGTTTGCTCTTGTTGATGCTTCAGCTGATGAACACGTGCTCTCTAATTTTCTTTCTAAGCAGATAATTGGAATTAGGCACAAATACTTTAGCAATGCTTTCTAATACTGTAAGGATTGCAGATGTTACAAGTCTAAGTCTAGCACTGGAAATTAATTTCAATACCTCACATATCTGATTTAGTTGTCAGGTTTTCTCATTTTCACCTGAAGATAACACCATCTTCTGATGGCTAGGCCTGGAATAATCAGCAGCTTCATAAATTACTAGACAGATACTATAAAGAATGGTTTTAAACATTGTGAATACTTTGGAATGCACTGTCTCCAAATTAGGTTTGATTTGGTTCTTTTCTCCCTACTGTTAAAAAGTGCCATTTAGTAATACAGTGCTGCCTTTCTGAAGATCCCTATGGCGTCCTGTCTACTTTCTTCTGCATGATGGCCTGTAGGAAAATTATTTTTATCTCCCCTTCTGACAAAAGTAGCAGATCCACATGCTGGCATTAGGACTTGTTAACACCGGGAACAGTGCTGACATTTTACCTTGTGACTACCTGTTACTTACTTCACTCACCCCAGAGAAGAAAGGATGAGGGAAGTGGAGTACAGTGGAAGTGAGCTCCTGTCACTCCAAAGTCAATGTTTCATTAAGGCAGAGAGTTTAAATCTTCCTTTCTGCTTTGAAAAACAAGAGAATGGTTATATCAAGTTTTCTTCCTCCTACTGTTATTCCCAGCACTTTTAGATGCAACTGTAGTATATGCATTTGAGGGGTTAAAATGTGAGTGGAAAAGGTGTAGCTTCACATGTGTAGTTGCAAAAACGTGCCTTATTTGTGGGGCAGTATTCTAGGATAATACAGGAGTGGAGCTCTATATGCATGAAACATACAAAAAAATATGCATGAAACATTAAAAAAAAAAATTTCCTTACACTATTGTTTTCGACAAATATAATTCCTTCTCTGAAAGTAACTTATTACAAACTAAAGCTAGTATTTGCTAGAGTGCAGGCATATTAATTTGCACATTCAAAATACGAGTAAACATTAAAAAGTGAATGCAACTCCTTAGCATGTTAGCCAATTCTTTTACTTCCATGTCTGTATATCTGTACGTCTATAGCTACCTTCTGTCTTAGCATAAAAAGGAGACGCTGTCCTTTTATTCAACATGCGCATACAACCACAGTTATTTCCTATTTATGACTAAGTTCCCATATGCTGTAAACCAACATATCCTTATGTGAAATAAGTGAAAAAAGAACCACACAATCATTACTGCAAGTAAATAATAGTACATCCATTGATTGATTAACTGGAATGAAGTTTTAACAGTGTGAAGCTCAGGCTTTGTCCAGCTCAAAGACAGAGGCTTAGTCCCATTTGCATCTTTATCCTCACTGGAATTATTAGCATGTCAAGCTGACATTTGCCATAGCTTTGTGTCTGTATATTGCCTTAGGTTATGCTAGCAACGGCACTCCAGTGTGTGTGGCTGTATGAACAGAAAACCCAGAGTGTACTGTGGGCTTCAGTTCCAAATTTGGTCATCTCTCTGCCTGCTGAGAGGAGGAACAAGTGATATATCCTCAACATATATAGATGCCTTTGTGTCCTCACCTGGATCCTGGCAGGGAGCATAATTTAGATTCCTGGGGCACAGTCTTTTCATTCCAGGCTGACACAGTGCTCTGTAGCAAAGCACCACTCCTTTTTGCAATTACAATTCTGTTCTGTTTTTTTTTCTATAAATGCAATCAGTTCAGGAGAGTTAGACATTTTGTGAGTGTTATTCCATAATCCATGAATTAAGTAGTTAGATTGTATCAACTACAGATAGTATTAAGTACATCAGACAGTAACACAAAATGTTGACTTACAAAATTTGTACCGAAAAAATAGCCTACGTTTACTTTTTGCTCAGTTTTGGGCTGAAAACCTAAAGTATTTGTTTTTCTTTGATATCTGACTGGGTTTTTTTTTTCTAATAATGAAATATGAAAATAAAAGCAATTAAGAAGTATATAGCTGCATCTATTCCAATACCTTAGTTCTTTTCTTCTTGTTCCTATTTGTAAAGAAAAACAAAGAGAAAACTATGTTTGAAGTGTTATTTTTAATGCACCTTTATAGTAAACTGTTGTTAAACAGTGTCCTGAGTTCTGTTTGATTCTTCTTGTTTTTGTTAACTTCTTTAAATAATCTTTGTGTAATTTCAACACAACATTTTGATAAAGAATAGTGTTTGTTTTAAGAATAATCACATGTATTTTTGTTATTGTCATCTCATATAAGGCCATAATTTTCTGAGATTTTAAGACAATGTTTTCAGTGAGAGACTGAAATATCACAAAAAGTAATCTCCTTGTGAGAAGATGCAAAAGACAGATTTCTCTCAGCAAAATGCAAATTATTTTCATGGAGTTTTGCTCAGCATAACAAAGGGAACCATAGCAACATAAGTAAGCATGTATATTCAAAAGCTGTAATTGACTGTTAGGATTTAGACAAAATTAAAGTGCAAAATCATTAGTCTTCAAAGTTTGCAAGCAAAGATGCTATGATGTTTCAAGTTCTGTGTTTTTATTGAGAGTTCATACAATTCAGGGATAAAGGTCACAGATAAGTAAATTTGAAATATCTGGGTTGTGCTTCTACTGATATAACAAATTTTAGTAACTAGAAGGGTACCTTGTGAAATGTAAGGCTTTGTGTGATGTGTAGAGTGTTTGGTGGTAACTTTCCCAGTTCCTGGAGGTTCAGTGGATTCAAAAGATTGGTTGCCATGCTGACTATTTTTATTTATATTGCACTGATCAATAATCCTGATCCTTTTCTGTAGACAGCCTGTCATGACACCAGCATCAAGTGCAGTTTTACTCCTCCTGTACACCAGACATTTTGCTTGGAGAGTCACAGTCTGGTTGGGAGTAATAACAGAAGTCAGACTGGATTCAATCCATAAAGAAGTAGAGGGAACATTATTAATGGTAGCCACAGTATCTTCCTGTAAGGTAAAAAAAACCCAACAAACTACCACCCTAGAAAATGAAAAAAAAACCCCAAAACCCAGACCCAATACAGAACATAACTGTTTTACAATATATAATTTTAAATTGAGATAATGAGTTTGGCTGATAAAGGCTCTGTAAAACATAAAGTCTTTTGTAAGCACTAAGTTTTGTAATTTATGACCTTCAGACTGAAAACTGGTATTTGTGCACATGATAATAGATGAGAGCTGACCTGGAGCTCTCAAACTTTGTCATTAATAGGAAACAGCAGGTGAATGGAATTTCTAGTGCTGGAGTTTCCATTGAAGATTTTCAAGGAGCAGTTTTCAGTGTATCATGACTCAATATTTTAATCAGTAATCAAGAACCAGATTTGAAAAAAAGTTGGATACATCACACAAAGATGCCACTGAGTGGCAAATAATGAAGTTCACATAGTCATACTTACAAGTTTTGTTAAATAATTTCCAAAGAAAGGGATATATAAACATTACCAGACCCAAATACAGAAGTTGCTGCTACCCTTCTGTATTGGCAAAATGCATTTTCCAAAGAGGTAAGTAACTAAGAATAAAATCAGAATGTTACATTGTAGCAAAAAGTCTTGAGTTACCCTTATTTACAAAGGACAGGAATTAACCAAATAGAAACATGACTTTGTCTCTGTAAATGACATTTTTCCTACAGAAGGAAATACTGAATCCCATGGCTACCCACATTTTTAGAAGGATGATGAAAAATTGCACATAGGAAGGTGCAAAGACTGGAAGTCATGAAAGGTGTGTAACACATGGCTTTCTTTTAAGGAACAGAAGGGTTCACTTTGTTTAATATATTGAAAGGAAGAGTGAGAGGCAATGTGATTCAGTTGTAAAAGTATCTTCAGGAGGAGAAAAGACAAGTTTCATTAAAATTTTTTTCAGCTCACTAAAAAAATAAAATGTGATGAAAGTCAATGATCTGGAATTAGAGCTGAATAATTTACATGAGAAATTAAGTACATATTTACAAAAGCCATAATTACTCAATTATATGAACTACCAAGATAGGCATTAAATATTAACAAGAACAGTATTTTTGTTTTCACAGTTTTTATTGATTAAGGTCTTTGAAGGAAATTTGAATTATTTCTGGGAAAACATGTTGGCCAAATTTAAATTGCTGAGGTTAATATGAAAATATTAAGCTTTCAGGCTTTGCATCAACACTTCCAGGTCTATCTTTTAAGCCAATATACTGTGTATATAGTAGCAATGCATGGAACAGACATAAGGGATGTGTGTTTGGAAAGGAGTAGTGGAGGAAAGAGAAACCTACTTCTGTACAACTCCTGCAATACTTCTCTCTCTCCTTTCCTCTCTTTCTCTAAAACTATCAGGGTAGTTTCCTAACTGTATCTTGCATAGAGAAGGATTTATCTCAGAAGGATAAGGGAACTCTATGGAGATAATACTTAGCAAAATGTTTTTATGTCTGAACTACCAATAGCACTTGCCAGTTTAACTGATAAATTCATAAAACATATTGGAAGAGACAGGGTGAGGCTGTTTCACATATCTATTCAAAAAGAGCTGTGCTATCTAATATAATCTGGAGAGTGGTAATAAACCCTGCTGTTAAGCAAATATTACTCCTAGTCAAGCAAATATTACTTTGTGCAGAAGGGTACCTAATTCCTTTAGTTACTTAGGGCTTTGTATGAGAAGGGCAGTAATTTTGCAATGGGCAAGGCTCATCAAACTGGGAGCAGCCAGGGATACTTGACATGTTTATGTGGTTGTGATGAAATCTCCTGATTAATTTAACATCTTCAGAAGCAGCAGATACTACGGAATATTAATGCTCATGATGCCTGACAGCATGCTTGCAGCACAAAGGGAGACCAAGGCAGAGTCCCTAACTTAACTTTGGACAGAAGTTCACATGGTACAGCAGAAATATCTTGCAGGTGCAGCAGGTCAGATACAGGCATGGCCAGGAGGTGCTGTCTCTAGGCAAGGCATGCTAACTTAGAGGCAGTCTTAGGTGAACACAGCTTCCAGGATTAGCTTTGATGGATTGAGTAATGGTAGCAATAGTCTAAGGGGTCTGTTGGCATGAAAGTCTTCTAGGAAACATTACCTCAGCAGTATACTATATTGAAGCATTAATGTCAGTAATTTACTACCTACAATCTTGATAATTATGCTGAAATTTCCCTCTTAAATGCCCATGCACATAAACTGGATTGTTGATGATGCAGCTTTTACATAAAAACACCTTGTCTTTATCACATGCTGTGTAATACATATGTGTTTTCTTTTTAGATTAGTACCAACATTATTTTTGTAAGCCAATTTTCCTTGCTCACCTTATTTTTCCTCCCTGTTTACCCATAACAGAGTCAATGCCAAGCTGTTTGAAGTCTGAAGAAAGACTGCTACAGACTTCAAAGGAACTGGAATCTGGTTTTAAGAATGTTTTAGAATGAGCCTTCTCCTGTGCTGGAGAATCATTTAACCAAGGGAATGTGAAGTGCAAGCAGAGACAGCACCAGACCCTGTCTTACCCCATAGAAAAGGACAGTTCTTCCAAGCAGAGCAGCTCATTTGTGCAGTTGTATGGGGAGATATGTTTGGGACAGTATTGAGTAGGCTAAGAAGGCGGAAAGCATTTGAATTTGTGACTGGTAACAGGGCAAGAACAGTTTATAAAATTAAAAATCTGCTGGTGGAAATGGCTATACATCTCGTTCCCAACACATCTTTGCACTGAAAATGTATCCTGAATTTAATCTGATTTGATCTGATTTCAGTGAATCTGCTAGTGTTATTTTGTGTATTCTGGAGCTCCACACTTTCCCCCCCAGCCTGATTAATTTTAAAGTAGACATAATATATTTCTCTTTACCACTGACCCATTTCATAAGCCAACTCAACTTAGTCACGTTGTCTTAAACAATGTGAAATTTTTACCAAGCAGAGGTTCAGATTACTGCATGTAGAATGGAAGGAATCATTGCCAAATTAGATTTACTCTTTTTATTTATTTTTTTTTTACTTTTACCCTACCAAGAATCATGGCTACTTATGTCTATTTGTTTTATGTTTTGCTAGAGTATCCAGATATATCAGCTGGGGTTTTTTTGTTCAAGGGAAAATGGTCTATCTGTCTGCTCTGCAAAACACATCTAGATTAATCCTCCCTGCAAGGCTAGAATTCATGAACTTAGTGGCTTTGGCTGATTGTCAATAAAACCAACTAAATTTATCCACATTTTCCTGTGCTTATTGTCCTATCAATTTTGACTGATATAATTAAATTTGCACTTTTTGCTTTGTAACTATCTTATAACTTGCCATTTATTCTGCCTTATGCAGTAGAATACGTTTGCTGCTAAGATTTAAAGATGGCTTATGAAGCAAGATGCTATTAAATCTGTGTACATACTGGTTTCCTCTTTCATTCTTGTCATGTGTCCATCTCATGATAAAAGGGTATAGACACTGCTGAGGGGATGGCCGTTGCAATTACAGATACTTGAAGATAAATAAAACCTTGTTCTTTATCCACACAGGAGAAATTTCCCCCCTTTGAGCATGCATAGAAACTTCTACTGAAAGGATAGCTTAGGCTAAGTGATTATTTGTGTTGTGAACAGAATTATGATCTAAATGATACATGCAGAAATACAACAATTGGCTTGAGCAATTAGCCTAAGGCTAATGTGCTTCCCTGACTGGTGATGTGACTCTGTGAGCTCTGTGTTTTAAACAATATTATCTATATAATTAATATTGATTGAGGAGATGTTCAGAATTATAACGAATATGGTAACTCTTGATCTAAACAGATAATTATATCAGGCGGAAAGAATTAGCCAAATTGTGTTGGGTTTTGGCAGACACTAACATTGGATAACTATATTCAGCTTCATTTGTCCCCAGTTGATACAGGCAATCCAGTCTCCAGAGATGAACAGATGTACATAGTTCACTCTGTCACCTGGCCCACCATCTTCTCATGTGCTGTGTTCTCTCTATGACATCAAGCTGCTACTGGTAGAAATTTGGCACAGAGACTTGGGAGTGAAGCATATATGCACCTGCCTGAACGCACAGAAAGCTTTTGATTTTTTTTTTTTTCAATATTTTAAAAGTTCCCATTTTCCCTTCTTAATATGCATTTTAATAAATCAAAGGTCTCTGAAGCCAAAGCATTAAGGCTCAGCAGAAGCTCCTTAGTCTAGATTTAGTTACCATAATTTTAGCCTCCTGGAAACGGTTAAAAGTACCGTAAGTGCTCTTAATTTGGAAACATTTTGATGCCAATAATCTGCCTAGTGTCTCTCACTTTGGTCTTGACAGTTTCAAAGTGCACACCAGTTGAGTCCTTGCTTGTGTGCTGAGTAGCTAAAGATTATAATTCATGATATTTTTAATTAAAATTCTTTTTTAAAACATTGCCAAAAATATTCCTCATTTGGCAAAGAGAATGTGCATACATGTTATGAAAATATAAAGGTCTCTCCCAACATTATAAAATTCCCAGAAACAGGGATTCTGTAAAGAGGTAAGTCTTTTTCCAAAGAAAAGGCTTTGATCAAGATTTCATACATGCTCAAACAAAAATGAAGGCCAAGATGTCAAATGTTACAAATGCAGGGTGTGTATATCTATCTATCTATCTATCTATCTGGCATTGTAGCATATTAGTTATTTGTAGTTTGTTATATATCATGTAATATAGTCATATTATATGTATGTGTGTGTATAAATGTGTGCATGTTTGTGTATGTTACATGTGTACACTTTATGTATAAATAGATATGTATAATATATACAAATATAAATATAGCCATATACACTATTATTAACAAAGCACCAGACCCTGAATATTTTGGAGATTTACTAAGTTTATTGACTGCTTTCTTCTTACTTCTATTGTTTTCTAAGTTTATTCAAAACCATCTATGAAGCTACTTTTTCTAACAAACCTAATGAAAATCTATTTTATTCTCATTACTGCTACTACATGACCTCTTCAGGTACTTGTGTATTTAAAAAAAGATGCTGATTGTGGGGTGCAAATATAACCTTGGAAAGAATATTTTTGTTCTATTCACCTTAGTCTTCTATTTCTATTTTCACACCTTGTTTGGTAAATTAAAGAACAACTTTCATGGTGTTAATTTTCCTGTAAGCATTTTTTAATTTTTGCTTGTAATGACTCACATCTTTGTTCACAGTGTGAGATGAAGTGTCCTGCATTGTCCTCACTCCAGGGAATTGCTTTTTTTGTGGACTCATTCCAGTAGTGTCTAACCAAAAAGTATAGACACACTGAAAATAAAAACGAAGTGAAAAGAATTTGGCATTTGGGTGTGCAAAGAGTCATTCATCCTTGGCAGTTGTTAATAGCAACTGTATAATATAGACCTTGGACATGAGCCTCCCTTGTGGCATCCTCTGTTTTTATCAGGTTTCTATCAGAATGGTTCTATGTTTACTTTCTGTAGGAGAAGCAGTGAACTCTACTTTTTCTTGAAGAGTCTTCTTCTTCTTAAAGCTATGAAAGTAGAAAAAGAGACAGTTTTCAGTTTTTTTTCATACTGAAGGAATATTAGGAGTTATCATTCAGAACAATAACTACAGTTTTGTTAAACGTTTTTTTCCCCAACATCATCAAGTAATCAAACCTTTCTGTATTTAGTACTGTTCTGACATCTCTCACTTTTATTTTCTGACTGTAGCACTTAAGGTAAGGGAGAGTTGTGATTTAAACCACTGTGTAGACCAGAGTACTCTCTTTCAGGAAAGTACCACAGGGCTCTTGTTGAGTGTTAACACTACTGAAAAAAGTGTGTCTTAGACATTTAAATTATGTGCTTTCAGGCAATCTGTGTGATCCAAGTAACAAGAGGTTCAATTTCTCTTTTTAAATTTAAAACACCTGTCTATAAATTAATGCTCACAAGTCATAATTCAGTAGTTAGGAAATTTCTGCAAGATGAAGGTAGATAATACTGTAAAGACATAGACTGGTCATTTAATTTTTATTTTCCATTTTATAACGTAAGAAAGATATCATGCAACATTTACCACATAAAATATGTCTACAATAATAATTTTTCAGATATGTAGTACAAAATATTTTAGCCTATTCATTACTGGTCATAAGAAGAATCTTTTTTACATCACAAACTTTAAAGTGAAGTCTTGTAAATTATACTTAACTTTCTCATATGAATAACTTTTCTATTGGTGAAAAATGGTATAACTTTTCTCTTTATAGTAACCATATAGTCAATATAAAGAAGTAGATGTCAATTCCAGACTGAATATATTTATATGAAAACTTATAAAGTGGTTGTATACATCTTCAAATTTAGCCTACTTACTTAGATCATGTAAGAGGTCCAGTTTTCTTTATACAGAGCAATATTTAATAAATAACAGTTACAATTTTTTATGAACTGTCATCAGACATAACATGTTCAAGTGCACATCTGAAGTTCCATGTCTGGTATTCAGCTAAAAAATTACAGCAAAAAAATGATTAAAAACAAATTCTTGGATTGACCACAATCCTTTGGCAATTCTAGCATCATGAACACAGTTTAAACACACAGCTGAAGTGAGTTTGCATTGTCAATAAATCACAATGCAGCATGAGCAGACAGAATTTAATCTTTAGTATATCTCTGTCTATTAAAAAAGACATGAATCTTAACCAAAATGTAGGAGTACCAAGTTCAGACACACTTGCAGGTACTGCTTTTTGCAGTCTTTGCAAGCATACTTGGCATGAGAAGAGGAAGAAAAAGAAGGTTTCTAAACAAATAATTTGTGCAATAGAGGTCGTGTCTGCACAGGACTGAAAACTAGCTTGATTGTTTCAAAAATATGCTTAAAAATAAATATACTTAAAAGTTACCCCTTTAAAACTAAAGGTGGGGATGGGTTTGAACACTGTGATTCAAGTTCTCAGTCCTAGGAAAATATTTGATTGAAACCACCAGAGAGATCAAGAGATTTGTAACACTCATATTTCTATTAATGTATTTTATGTCCCTAAACTTGAACATGTTTGTATCAGAGGCTAACTCTAGTGTCTTTCACCAGCTTGTGGCACGGTGGGATCCAAGACACTAAATCCTCCTTGACTTTTCTCCTGGATGGCACTGACTGTCCCACCAAACACGGAAGCTGGGGAATTCAAACAATTGCATGCATTTGATGGTTTGGTATCCAACTGCGTTTAAACTTCATATTGTCACTTGGTCTTAAACCATGACATCCATGAAACTTTTCTAACAATTTCAATGACCCTTGAATCAAACCCCTGGAGTTCTACTGGCTTTGAATTTGATTAACTACCACTGTTTCAGAGCATTTTCAGCAACCAAAACCAAATCCCCAAACACACAGGAAAATCCCAGTAAGGTTCTCCATCAGGAGACAAAATTTATATATAGTCTACTAGTTTAACTACTCCGTGACTCATGGAATGATGTGCATGATGAATTTACAAAATTAAACTTGTAGCAAAGAGGTCAAATGGGAGATTTAATTAGTAAAAAAAAATAAAAAATAAAAAAATTGCAATCCTTACACATTGTTCTGTTTGTGCAAAGTGTTTGTGTCATTTTTCCATTATGTAATTATGGTAAATAGACCTGAGTCTCTGTCTATTACACTGCACTTGCCATTTACTGTGACTCTAAAATCAAAGCCAAGAAATGTAAGACACATGTTTTTCTTGGGTTCTGCAGAGCATGCCTGGAGGTCTCTCTGGACATCAAGGCAGTCACTGATATCACACTCATTAGCCTGTGCTTGGCCCAGCTGCTCCCAAAAAATTTGTACTGCTTGGCAATCTTTAGACACCAAAATCTCATTGTGTGACTTTGCCCTGGAGTAGGAGCTGCTCTGAAGCTGTTCATAAGTTGCAGGAGATTAAAGGGCTGCAGATCGGCTGCCTTCCAACGTATCACTTAGTTGCCTTAAATCATATCTTAAATTGCTTTACTTGGTAAGTGTTAATGGCAAAAGGGAGTGTTTAATTCCAAACTCTCGCTTGATGTAAAACAGTGTTACCTATGTGGGTAGAGCTGTAGCAGTGTACACTGGCCCATACTTTGTTCTGCTCATCAGGGTGTATTTTTCCTCTATATTAAATTTTAGAGGCTCTTACCTCCCAAAACTGTTGCTATACTCTACATTACCAAAAGCATGTTTTATTCATATGTTAATGATGTCCTAGATAATTTAATATAATGTATCCTTAACTTGCTATTTAATGCAAATAACCTAACTATCATGAAGAAGCACACATAATTTTATGCAAAGTGCATTCTAGCTGTCTATTCTTAGTATCCACATGAAAAGCTGTTACTATGATGTATCTTCTGGGCTAATTGTTGTTATACATTTGAAAGCCACGTATATAAAAAAAGAACAAAGAAATAGATTTGCTAAATTTAGGCCAAAGCTTTTTCTCAAAATGTTTTCTTCCAGAACATACAGAGAATATGTGCTCTTTGGTATTTCAAGAAGAAAGAATGGTCTCTAGAAAGTTTTTGTCCCTTTGTTGTTTTCATTTGTAAACCTATTGTGTATCTTGAAAACATTGTTCTGGTTTTACAGGAAATTAATAATTTCCTCTGTCTGTTTCCATTTTTCATATGCTTGGTCTGCAATTTTCAGGCTCTGTTGCTTCCTTCTAGTTGCTCTACCATTTGCAGGGGAAAAACGCTGCCTCTTTTTATTATATACTTCTCTTCCATTACCTCTGCCCTGTTACATTTATGAAACTCGTCTCACCTGTTTAATGATATTTTGTCCCAGAATTTCATTTTAAGAGAGTATTTTCAATATTTTTTTTTCTCCAAACAGATTTATTGCATTGTAATAATTTTACTAGTGAAGTAACAGATTTAACAAACAGGATCTAATCATCAAATATATTTTCCAATTAAAGGATTAAACTGGGGGCAACATCCTCTGGGGAAAGCCATAACTTTGACCTGCACTTGCATCTCACTATCAGTACTGTTATAAATGAATGGCAAGGGGATGGATAGTTTAATGTATTTCCACTTAACCATTCCCAGTTCCTGCTACAGAGGTGCACTGTAGCTGATCTTCAGAAAAGTGATATGTACAGGCATAAATTAAGCACCGGGGCAGACATAGAAAGGTCTTGTACCAGATTTCCAGTTGCATTTAAATGCCTACACATGGGAAAATGTGTCAAGCCATCAAGGACGAGGTCAGAGTATCTGATTTCAGTTCAACCATGTCAACAGCATTTGATAATGCTGACAATCCTACGTAACTGTGAGTACTTAGTGTTTTGCCCTATATTGCACTTATGTGAACTGTAACTCTTTATTTATTGAGAAGACTTTTCAAGAAGCAAAAAGAAATTACCTTTATTAATTTGACTGATAAGGCAAATGTTTAATTTTGTAACTGTTAGCAAAGAAAAAATACTGAGTACACATGAGAAGTTTTGCTTTGCTCGGTATTGCAAGGCAAGAGGCATATTAGGGATGCTGAATCAAATGAGCCGTCTCTGAAAGACCCATATCCCGAGGAAAACTGAGAATCAGTTTCAGAGAAATTCAAAAGGACAGTTAAATATAGATAATTAGAGAAAGTATGTCAACACTGACCTCATACAGAACAGTAAATAAGGAACAAATAACATTTGCAAATATTTCACCCAAATTTTCAGGAAATAAAAAAACCTCAAAACCTGTTCCAACTCTATTTTCAAAGGTCAGAAATCACAAATGAAAAGTAATTCTTGTAAGTTTTCTTAATGTGTTGCATGATATTTCACTCAGGGGTGTGGGTAATGTCAGAGGTGTGTCTCTTAATTTGGGTATATCAAAGTCCAGTCCCACAAAGAGCTTTATACCCCTTGGTCACGTCTTTCTGAACATTTCCCTCCTGGCCCTGCCAGCCCTCAGCCAGCCCACTATATATTTAAAGATGGTCCCGTACTGAGATTATTTCTTATCATGCCTGGACTATCTGAGCAATGACAGTTATATTCACTAAAGACATCATAAAATTTAGTGGGAATGAAGAAAAGCTGGTAGCTACAGCGAATAGTCAGTAACATATCATAAACTATCAGAAGACAGCATAAAGGGTCCAAGCTAGCAAAAAATTCCTTCAGGAAAAGCTGGAATTTAGTTCCTGTAATGCCTCTTATGACACATTTCTTAGTTTGGGGTGTGTGTGTGTGTTTGTTTGTTTGTTTGTTTTTAATATTTCCTGTGCTTTACCATCTTCTCTTTGTAATGGACCTGAGGGCATTTCTGCATGCCACACATTTGCTTTTTTTTTTTTTTTTTTCCTGCAGGTCTGGTGAGATACAAATGTCCTCATTTGTAGTGATAACAGCTTATCTTGTGAGGATGTAGGTTCAGGGTCAAGGCTGATTTCTAATAAAAGATAATTTAAATTATAGCAGTTACCAAAACAATCACAGCTGTGTCTCTTTCCCTTAGAACCATCTCTTTGGAAAAAAATGCCAGCTTAGGCAGAAGTTAAAAGGCAACGTGAAAAAAAAATCCAGGAAGTTTCAGTTTACAACTAACCTAAAAACCTACTTTAATGTTCAATCTTAAGAAGGACAAAGTTATTTCTGAATGCTCTGGTTACTGTATTTGCTAGAACTGGTACCAAGCAGTGGTACTCTACATCAACGTCACACTCTTACTACAGCACTTTGTTGCAACAGCAGACGTTATTCCAACAGTTGCAAATATTGAGTCATCTTGGTATTTCCCAACATATTTTCAGAACTGTCATCAGATTGGTCAAACCTATGCATATGATTGCTTTCTTCCAGTGGGTCCCCTGTCAGCTCATGTCACACCTGTGTTTGTATGGCACCTGAGAACTGGGAGTATCAGGAGTTAGATACTTCCATCTTGTACCAAGGATGAAAATTTCTTACCCTGTCCTGCATACGTGGAGCTGGAAGATGCAGTAACATTACAGATCTCCCTGTCTTCTCATCAAAATGCAGTCTTTTGTTGTACAACTTGTACTAAGATTAGTAAATGTTTGACTATTAGGAACAGTAAAGACTTGCAATATGTACAAACAGTCATTAAACCCACTATGCTTTCTAAATCCATTTGTAACTCACACATTTGTCTTGGCTTCCTTGTAATTGGTATGAAATAGCTTTTCAGATTATTATTTACCTGCTGTGTTACAATTAGTATGTTCCTAGCAGCTACAGAATGGAAAACTGAAGCTTAACATCTTGAGCCTAATTAACAGTTCGTGTCACACATTACAGGAACTGATACTTGTTGCTTTTGGAGGAGTTAAGAACAAATAGAATAACATGCATAATGGTCATACTAGAGTGCCAAGCCTAAGAAAGATGTCATTAGCGAAAAATGAATGTAATTTGATTTCTGGAGAGAATGATATCTGAGGAAGAGGGGAATGTTACATTATGTTTGGGTCACTGATGCGAAGGAGAGAAAATGAGCTTGTATTCTTCACAGTGCAAATTCAAAACCAATAGAAACCTGATTCATTTTCATTAGCATTATTAAGTATGAAGATCACACAGAAGGTATGTCAAGAGAGCATGGAAAATCTATCATTTGGATTTCTGCAGCTATAATCTCTCAAGTCTCTCATCATTTGCATAGGGAATGATGGTACAGATATCCCCTGCATAAAGTATTTTGACAATGGCAAGTGGCTTCCAGTTAGCATTGTCAGTCAGGTACAAAAATCCCGATTCTTACTTCTCTCAGGACTTCCTTGAAGGGTTAATTAAACAATATCACTGAAACTCATCTGAATCTTTGTCTGGGAATTGTCAGCCTTGTTCTAAAAAGGAGACTTGGAAAAGCATTTGTGTTGACATTTATTAAAAAGACTGAATTCTTCATTCCTTGTCAGAAATAGGTGTTCTTGCCCCTAGCTGAAATACTTCCTTTCTGGATTTCCTCTGGTAATAAACCTATGGTTCTTCACATAAATCTGCCTGTTCCTGATGCTAGTAGTAACCTTCAGTCTTGCTCTTTGCAGTCTTCCTCTTATATGCATTTTAAAAAATGTTTTATTTTATTTGATAGTTTCTATATGGTACTATCTTTGGATTCTGTTCTCTGACTGCTTCACTGACCTTTTTTCTAGGAGAAGGGAACAGGAGGCTAACTAACATTTTCTTTTTTACCTTACTACCACGTTTTTCCTATCAGTCTTACAAGAAACATTGTTTCAAGGTTCCTATTTCATTAGATATAGACTGGTTATTCCCAGACAGAGATTCAGGTGATCTTCAGTGATATTCTTTTGTTCCTAAAGACGGACAATGGAAGTGCTAAAGAATAGAATCATAGAAATATAGAACCATTTTGGTTGGAAAAGACCTATGAGATCATCGAGTCCAACCATAAACCTAACACTGCCAAGCCTACCACTAAACCATGTCCCTAAGCACCATATCTACAGTCTTTTAAATACCTCCATGGCTAGTGACTCAGCCACCTTCTTAGGCAGCCTGTTCCAATGTTTGACAACCCTTTTGGTGAAGAAATATTTCCTAATATTAAATCTAAACTTCCCCTGGTGCAACTTGAGGCTGTTTCCTCTTGTCCCGTCACTTGTTACTTGGGAGTAGAGTGATCAGATGGTTTAAGTATCAGGAGTATGAGGGAGGTTTTGGTGTTCAATGCTGGAATTTGTACACAGTGGGAGGTACTTGAGGCAGATGACCACTGTGCAAGTCTGGAACAAGAACCTTTTAGATCTGATGTGATTGTATGGGAATTCTACTAAAGCAAGAGGTTTGGAAATTATGTTGATACCTGAGTAGAAGATAATTAGATATACAAGAAACACTAATGCATGAAAGAGTAACAAACAGCAGGCAAACAAACTGGAAAAAGTCCAGATCTTCATGAGAGTAATAGAAAACTGAATAACAGAGTTAGTTACATAACTTTTCCCATGAGGATTAAAAAAGGGATAATGATCAATAAAATATAGCTGCTATGCTTCTGAACTTACTTCATAAAACAAGACATTAAATTAGAATAAACCAAAATATTGCTGAAAAATCCAGTAACTGGATATTGTGGGACATGCAAAACCACCAGTCTGTATGTCACTGAAGACAAGTAATTTGTATATATTAGCCAATGAGTTTGCATTGTAAAACAGCAGAAGGTTTCTAATCACTAAAGAAATCAACCTTCATTTTGGCATAAATCTTCAAATATTTTATGATGGTGTCCTGGTTTTGCTAGGATAGAATTAAATTTCTTTTTAGTAGTTAGAAGAGCTGTGTTTTCGTTTCAGCAGTACTTGTTATGAGAACATTGATAAAAGTACTATGTTATTAGTTGCTGCTGGAGCTCAAGGCCACCATGTTTGTCTGCTTCACAGCTGCATTAGGACTGGGAGAGAGAAGTGCAGTGAATAGAAAAACCCAAACCTGGCATTTGGATGTGCCAATGAGATATTCCATATCGCATCACGTCATGTCAGTATATTAACCAGGGTTGACCAGAAGACAGGGGTATTTTCTTGGGGATTTCTGAGGCTCGCTCTTCCAGGGTTTCGGTTTCAGGACTGTCTCAGCTCCGGGATCGCTGGCTGGCACAGGCTGGGCATTGGTTAGCGGGTGGTGAGCAATTTCACTGTGTATAACTCACTTGTATAATTCTGTTATCACTGTTGTTATCACTGTCATTTTATTTTAATTAGTATATAGTTTTTATCTCAACCCGTGAGTTTCCTTGCCCCTTTTCTTTCCAATTCTCTCCCCTACTCCCTGGGCAAGGGAGGGGGAAGGTGAAAGGGCAGGTTGTGTTTGACTGCAAGCTGCAATCAAAAAGGGTGAATCCACCCAAACCACCACAGATGGAACTCAGACCATTCATTAAAAAGGTTATTGCCATAGCTGCTTGCAACAAGAACTATTTGAGACTTGTTCTATTTTTGATGTTGTTTCTCATAAATGCATATCAAGTCCACAGTCATTGAAATTAACGACTGGAAACCCACCAGATTTTCAGTTACGTGCCCAGGAAACTCTGGGTTTATCACGTAGCACATATTTGATCTTGGTCTCAAGTCTCTACTCTCCAGTCATTCACACATTTACACATAAGCAATGATCTGGCACAAATCATCTTGGACTCGATCTCAGAGGTCTTTTCCAACCAGGCGATTCTATGATCCTAAATTTCAGTAGAGAAATTTTTCTGCAGATATAAGTGAGCTTGGCTTCCCATAGACCAGCTTTCTGGCACTTACCTCTTCATGAGCACAGTGTGAACATTTTAAACCTGACCTAAAGACATGTCAAACAGGATACTTGAGGAAGGAGGCTCACTCTTGACCTGACAGGTCTAGACAACGTCTTTCCTTCTAGAGTTACTTTGGCCTTCAGCTGTTCCAGACTCTCTGTCTCCATCTCATACATTTGCCCTTCTGTTCACTCTGTCTATCCTTCCAATTTTTCAGCTCAGCAAATGCGTAAACCCACATGGTTTATCTCTGACATACTATGCAGATTACTGCATTGACCTGCCCATTCATCATACTTATTATTTTAAGAAGCCTTAACTACTCCACCTCCTGAGCCAAAAGCACAATTCTGATGTGTTCATTGGGTTGAGTCTCTAGTCCTCATAGATACTAGTGATTCTTGGATTGCAATCATTAGCAGCTTTCAGTATTAGTACCATTTATAGAAAACTTTCTCCCATTTTTTTCCAATAAGCCAGCTAGTTAGGATTTCTACAATAAACAAACCAAACCGAAACAAAAACTTGCTGAAAACAGTTTAAACATCCATTGTTACTTAATTTGTAAGTCTACTCAGATTAGCAAAATGGATTAAAAGAGCTCATTTTAGTTCAAATACCTCCCAGAGAAATTTGGAGCTATTCCAAGCCTCCTGGCTTTCCTGGCACACATGGCACTTCTGCCTGACAGCTTCCACTAACTTGTTTTGAATTCTCCCACAACTGTTATGACAAACTGTAAAGACTGAATTGCTTCTTCTTGGTTACATTTGCAAAACTTTTTTAGCAGAACTGCTTTATCAAAAAATAGTGATGTAATATCAGTGACAATTTCGCTCCATAATTGTCCCGATCTGATGTTGGGGAAGGTTTCAGTATGATCCCAAGAGTGAGATTAAGACACAATTGAGGTCAAATGCTGTATACCCAGGACACCTTTTATTATGAAAAGAAAAAGTAAAAATAAAAAATAAAAAAAAATAAAGAGAATAGAAATAGGATAGTATGGAACGAGAGATGGAAATCAGGCAAGCAGTCAGGATAGGGCTGCAAGAATATCCACCACATGGATCCTGCTGTGAGGTAGTGGTGAGGGGTGCGAGGGGGTCTCAGCTCCTCAGTGTCTCAGAGGCAGTGGTCACTCACGCAGCTTGTTCCAACGGTGGTGCGGTGTGGTGCAGCATGGTCAGGTAGTCATCATTCCCCCCAAAATTTGCCCATGCAGGTCATTCTTAAATACCCCTTTGAGGGTCATGGTTTCCGTGACAATGGCACATCTCTCCATGCCCCCAGCGACTGCTGCATGCTTGGGGCAGGTGAGTGTCTGGGAAGAACCTTTTACCAAGTAGGGGTTTCCAGGACCCTGTGATCTTGTGACCATCCTTGCAAGCAATCTTTGAGACAAGTTCATAGTGCAGTTCCTCACAATAATCAAAAGGTTTTATCCTCTACCAAAACAACTATGGCAACCTTTTGCAAAGTGACTGCTAACCAGTAAGAGCAACTAAAGATGATATATCAGTTGCTTTAATGTTATTGCCATTAAACAGGTCTGTTTTGGCACTGGACATGAAATACATACAGGCAATGGAGAGAGTGGAGGGAATGCCTTACAGTTCAGTTATAAATGGCACAGATGTGATTTGTTCTAGTCATTGCAGAGGTGTACCAAGTAGCTGACTGCTGGAAGGCTGTACCTTCAGCCACCTCCAGTGGGAAAACCATGCTGAGACTGCAGAGTCACTCCTCTGGTTTTCTCTCCCTGCATTGGTTCAGGCCAGCACAGTAAGGTGGCTGCTGTGTATTTCCCTTATCTGTAAATGAGGGTGTGATTTACTGCCTATGCACTTAGTGTGGTCTGTTTGCAAGGTTTACGTGATTTCTCCCTTTACATTAATTCACTTCTCAGTGGTGTATTCTAGCTTGGCAACCAGTCTTGTGATCCCTTCACATCTGCTCCATCGTTGTAAAGTTATGTGGCACAAGAAGTATGCAACAGTATCTGAAGTATGAGAAATAAAATCTGTTGTTTCTGTACTCTTTTTCAGGATTAAAAGTCTCCTGTTTTCAGTGTGGTTTTCCTAACTGTTCCAAACTGTTTTAAAAACTACCATGACATGACACACTTCCATTGTTTCTGAATCACAGTTGTTTCAGAGCAAAACCAAGTTATTCTCTGGGTGAAAGAAAGGTAGCATTCTAATGCTGTCAGAGAAGAGCCTGGGGTAGAGCCAGAGCATCCTAGTGCTGTGCCAGGGTGAGGCAGAGTTCTCTTCACACTTTTCCAGAGTCAAAAGCACACTTGCATGGTTAGTGAGAGGGAATGATAGGAGAGACAATCTGTTTTTATGAAACGATAAAGAATGGCCTCCATATTTCTCATTTGCCCCCAATTTCTTTATAATTACATTGCTCAGTTCCCCCTCCAAGTTCTTTCTCTGGGTTGACTTTTTCAATACCAGAGGCCTCTGACAGCACATGCTGTGCCTGCTATCCAGATATAGGAATATACTGCTTAGTCCGACTCACCTCAGGATTTAATAGCAGCTGAGAGATCACTGCAGAACTTATTCTTTCCCTTTCAATATATAGATTATTATTGTACATTTTTCCACAATGGAATCCACCGAGGAGATCTCTTTTACAAGATGACTAGTGATAGTGGCAAAACTGTCCATATCCTATCACTTTTCCAGTGACAGGAATTATCACTTCTCTGTTCATCTTTTAAAGTTTTTTGACAACTCAATATGAGTGAATTAGTTACATAACTGAAAAAATATACAATGTGACTTCATAAGTAAAACTGCCTTTTAGAAAAATGAATCCTTGCATTATCAACTGCAGATCCATCAGCTTCGTTAAGATCCACCTTACATGTATGTGAGCTGAGTAAGATATTTCTGCTTGATCTGACCTTACCACTGGAAAGAAGCCAAACTGTATGTTGTCATTCCTAATTCTGAATGACAGTAACATACTGCATAATATAGGTCCCTGTCCTGACTGAATGAATAAAATTTTCAGAATAATTATTTTAGATGGCAAAAATCATACCCAATGTATTTTCTGATGTTGTAATTACTTTTCAGATCTTATAAGACTACTGAAGTCTTTAGTTGGAGTATTGGATGAGCCAAGAGTCCTGTGGAGAAAAAATGAAGTGAGATGATATAATTAAAGACTGTGCCCTAATACACATGAGGGATAAATTAAGATTGCACAGATCATCTTAAAATTTTGTAAGATATTATTGGGTAAGATTAAATTTCTGTGCTAATTCTATCAAAAAATAGTTTGAAAATTGTCCTTGGAATGTGACTTCAGAGAGAGCTAAAGTTGTCCAACATCTCTAGAACTCCAGCCATTCAGTCTCTGAACATATATGATTGGATTAGAAAATGTGGACCCGTGCATCTGTCTAAGAATCAGTATTCTGGGTTCCTGGTTCACTGCCAAGACTAGCTTCAATTTAAATAGCTGTATACCTCCCTCCTCTCTCTTGCTTTCTGTACAAAGTATTTTTAGGACAGAAGTACGGAGTGCACCTTGAGATCATAAAGCAGTCCACACCTCATGCTGGCATAAGCAATGAGATGCATACTGCACAGGACTGCACAGACCACCTCAAGTATCGGGAAAAGCAAAGATATTCCAGGTCCTTCTGGAATAGAGAAGAAACATAATTATAAACACGCCTGTGACATGAAATGCACCATGGTGAAGATACACCTGTATTGGGTAGAAATAATCTAAAAGACAGTCAATTTGTCTCTCTTCTCTTCTTGTGCATGGTATAGCACTACGCAGACTTATATGATTCAGGCTAGAGGCTATGTACTTGAAGATTCATAATAAAATGATAGCAGGTACTAAACAAAAATATTTATATTGTATCCAGACCAATTGTATCCAATATTGTATCCAATATTGTATATTGTTTAGGTGTTACAAAAGTGAATATCTGCACACCAGCATCACCATTTATTTGGTGTAGGTAAAGAGTCAAATGGTTGTCTATGTCTGTGTCCTAAGTGGAGCTAAGGTTTTTGTTGTTTTTCTTAATCCATTATTTAAATCTGTGAAAGAATCACTGTATTTAGTAATCCATGAATGCTACAAACCTCTTTATTTATATTTTGATTGTCTTCCACAAAATGGACTTGGCTAGATTTTGGGCAGTTAGAATTATTTCATTGCACATGCATCATTGTGATTACACAATATTTCTATAATCTTTTAATTAACACAGATACAATTCCTGATAGCACATTTATTTTCATTTTATTGCAAGTGATGCACATAATTTCCTGAGTGGCCCAGGCAATTTAATGGAACAGCTAAATTTTGTAGTTTTAAACCAATTGTTCTGCAGCTAGTTTGCTGGGTTTATTTTCAATAGATTTTAAGCAATTTTTACTTTCATATAACAACTTACTTCAAATAACAACTGCAAATAAATATATGATCCAACATCTCATTCCCAACAGATTTTCTGCTTGGTCAATATCCGATTAAGAAGTTCCAGTTCTGCTTTAAAAATTGTTAACTATCTCTGATGAGTGTCTGCCTCAGATACTGGGAATCTAATCCTTGGCCCCAGTACAGAAAACAACATTTGCTTAGTTTTTGACTAACACAAGCACAGACAGGATGTTTGTTGATGTCAAGGAGGGGACTGTAACACTTTAAAAGGCACAATAATCCTAATCTTGCAGCAGTTTCCATGTTAGCTTGCAATTCTCTGAGCTTCACGGGGATCTATGTACATTTATCTAAACCATAGACAGAAAACAGAAGTGAAGATGACCTTTTATTGCACTAAATTGATCTTTGAAGAAGTTTTTACAGATTGCAACTGTTACATGAAGTATTACTCCAATAAACCTAGGACACAGCATGATATTACAAAGAATATGTCACTAGGTATTGCAGAGGACACTTCCTATTAGCTTTCAGCTGACTGTACTTCTATATACAGTATTCTAATAATTTCCTTATTTTTTCTTGAATAAAAGTATTGCTTTTGAGGTATTGAATATCTAATTAATTAACTAGATATAATAGACCTAAAATTACTTGTGTTTTATCCTTGTTTTATACAATTCATCTTTAAAGGTTGTTAATTTTGAAAAGTGATGATAATATATTTCTTACTCCACCAATTTAGCTATATATATATATCATTATTAGCTGAGACTGGTAAAGTATTAAAGCCATTTGTGGAAAATAATACCAGTATGGATCAGTGCCACAGATCTTTTAGTCACTAAGTGACATGGTTTAAGCCACAGCTAAGACCATGCGGTCCTTCACTCACTCCCCACCCCAATCTTGTGAGATGGAGAGAGAAACATAACAAAGGGCTTGAAATGAGGACAAGGAGGGCTCACACACCAATTATGGACATGGGCAAAACAGATTTTTAATTTTAAGTCATAGGTACTTTCTCCAATCCTTCATTAATTTTTCTACGCTGGTCTCAGCATTGTCTCATTTCTACCACCCTTCTAAACTGAAGGAAACCAAAAGTACATCTATCACTCTACTGTCATCTCATTAAATTTCTGATTTTGCAGAAATAATGCTACATGCTAACAGTATGCTGCTTTCTAGGACACAGAATACTCTTCTTGACATAGATCTATTACTTTGCATTTGCTATAATGAAATGTGTTTAAGTTTCATTTGCCAAGCAATTCAGAGCAGTCTCTCTGATTGCTCCATCCTTATCAGTATTTGCCACTTTGTCAGCTCTCTGTCATCTGCAAATATTAGTGGATGTGCTTCTCATCACTGAGGTACTGAGAGCTTTCGGTCTATTATCATGCTCTGTAAATGCTAGAAATACATCCATTTTATGACGATCCCCCCTTGAGAATGGCGTTTTGTCATCAGTTAATTGTATAAATTTTAATCCATTACATTTATGCTTCATGGATGTTGTGTCTACTCCTCATTTTTTAATCAGACTGTTTTGCAGCACTGAGATTAATGTCTTGGTTCAGTCTATATTGTGCCTCTATTATGTATTTATCCACTGTAAGTGAAATTCCCTCTAAGGATATAACCTTTGTTTGACAAGATCTTGTTTCCATAAGACTGTGCTGACTGATATGCATTATGTGTTTTCTCTTTTTTTAACTCATTTTGAAATAATTTTAAGTCTTTAGACTTTTACAGGCTTAAAGGCTGGAGCAACAAGCCTACAGACTGACAGCCTGATGCATGAATAGAGCTAACAAATATTGGCTGAATCAGCTTTAGCTGCTGCAAGATCTGGATCTGGGTTTTCTCAGTAGAGAGTCCCATAGCAGCAGTCGTCACCCCCCAGACCAAGACCCCTTCAGATGGCATCAGCACATCGTGTTGCTGTTGCAGTTTGGCACAGGGGTGCCTGGGGAGGGCTGACTGTTGGGAGACAGTCAGATGCTCAGGAAGCTGATGGGTGCTTGGGAGCCTGATGAATGCTTTGGAGCCTGAAATCTCTTTCCTGAGAAAAGCAGTGGCCCAGATGGAAGCAATTAATGAGGCAGCCTGGATCAAAACTGCTGAACAAGCTGCTAGTTCTGTCCAGGAACTCACCCAATATTCAAGATTTTACTAAAAATAAGCATCAGCAAACTAGCTGTCTCCTCAGCCAATGCTTTTGCTACTTGGGGTAAACTATCTGGGCTTCCTTAGCTTACATTATTTCTCCACCATCCATATAAGCAATTAAAGCCTTCCTTAATTATTAATATAATGAAAAGAGTCTACTACATTCTAGTAGAACACAAGAATCTAATACAAGATTCATAAGTAAAATGATATCTCCTTGTCTCCTTGTACTTGTTTCCAAGTACAAATCAGAAATATTTATCAAACACTTCACACCATTATATTTAATGAGGTTTTGGCTATTCATTCCCTGTTCAGGTACTCTGTTTTTTTTTCTCCTTTCAAGCAATAAATCTGCAGTGTACCATAGTTGTCTAAAAATTAAGTGCTTTCCTATGTATTAATGGTATTAGCCTGAAATAGCTTTTTTTTTTAATGCTTTACACAAAAGCAATATTGTACTTTGAACAGTTTACCTATTGTTATAGTTTTCTCGTTTTAATTGCTACTTTATTTTCCAAATCTGTAATAAAAGTATAACTGATAATAACTATCATTTTAATTCTCCCTGCATGTAGAGTAAACTCTTTCATCGTGAAACATTAGGAATATTCATTTTTAGAGAGTTTCTTCCTCAAAAAACAAGCCTGATTTTCATTTGGCACACATTGCAAGAAAAGGATGAATCACGTGTCTGTCTCTATGTCTTTCTTTCACAGTATGTATCCAGGCATGGTAAACTGCATTCCCTGGAAGTCTTATGCCTTCCTCTTTCAGGTGGGAGGATACAAGGTGCATTCATGAATATTTTTGATCTTATTAGTAAGATGGATCTGAAAACATGCAGAGAGACCAGTGCCAGTGCCAGACTGGTGTCTCTTTTGTGCAAATATTGCCGCAAGTACTCTGGCATGTCAACCTGTCTTCTGTTGGGTACACAATAGACCCAGAGCACACTGTGCAAGAGCACTGTTTATTTGTGCAGCTGTATCTCAGTAGCTAGAAAGATGCTCTTTCTGCACTATGTGTTACTCTTGACTCAGAAAAAAAGAACACGATTTTATCTCTTTTTGCTTTCTTTTGCATACAAAAGTCTGTAACAAATGAGAAAACTGTCCTGGGCAGGGAGGAGAGCATGGAGCTTAGCATGTCTCAGTTTGGATCAATTGGGTCAAAGGAGTTGGACCACAGAGAATTTAATTTTGATAGTTTTTGCAGCACTGAGGCCACTGGTACTGCAGAATGATATTACACTGGTTTTCTTCATTTTAGATGTATTACTGTTGGAGAAGATGACCAGAATTTTTAAAAGTAATGAAACATTGAGGCTTTGCTATAGAAATCAGGATCTTCCAGCACATCCTTCCATTTTCTAATCTGTTCAGGAAACTTGTTCCACAGCTGTACTTGCTTTATTTCCAGCACTTTCATTTTCCTGAGTTTTGTAAGCTGCATTGCCGCAAAAGCATTAAAATCTAATCTGAAATAAAATGCAATGAGTGAGTTTAAAGAACAAAAAATGGGAAAAGGAACTTAACACAAATGGCTTGCTTGAGCTTTGATTAAGCTGAGGTATTATAGCCAGTCTCCTTGAAAGCCTGTTCTTCATCATATTTAGAACTATGCAGAGAACAGTAATAATTTAAAAGTATTTAATGTTTTATGCAGAATTTTTCATATCTAGAAAGGAAAAATGTATTATCTAAAATTAGCTTGAATGTCTGTTTATATTGCATTGCACTGGTAATACACTTCTATTACTTTACACTTGGAGAATTTCTATTATCATTTGGCCTTAAGTTGCACCAAGGGAAGTTTAGATTGGATATTGGGGAGAATTCTTTACTGAAAGGGTTCTCAGACACTGGAACGGGTTGCCCGAGGCAGTGTTGGAGTTCCCATCCCTGGACATATTTAAGAATCATGTCAACATAGTGCTTAGGGACATGGTTTAGTTGAGAACTTGTCAGTATTAGGTTAATGATTGGATTTGACGATCTTAAAGATCTTTTCCAATCTAGGCAATTCTGTGATTTCCAAATGAACAGAGAGGCTGAGATTGAATAGCAGGAGATATATATTCTGCAAATTTTTTTAATGTTAATGGATATATCAATACAGGAGTTCTGAAGAAGTTTGCTGTAAAGCAGATCCTTTTTTTTCTTATTTGTAAGAGCCTGAATACCTAAAAGTGAGCCAACGTATTCCCAGTGCTTACTTTGTGGAAGTTTATGAGTGGACATTGCATATTGTATTCTAGTTCTTTTGAAGCATTAGGGGACTGTAGATTTTGATAAGAGTATCAATAAAAATATTTTAATCTCTCTCTTGGATGACTTTTGTGGTGAGAGTTGAATGTATTTATCAGTTTTACTGAGAGAACATAATAAACAGACATTGGATTATCAGTGCTCTAGAACACAAAGAGATTGCAGTGTGATTTCAAGATTGTTGACATGCACGTATTTTAGCTTAATTTAGACTGATGGTAGTTTGTTTATTCTGAAACAAATTTCATAGTTATGCAATCTGGTATTTTATCCTGTGTAAGATACCAAAGATACCAAGTTACCACCAGCTAATGTTAACCCAACAGTAAAAATATTTTTCACCTATGAAGGACTAGTGTTCAAGTTGTAACACTAGAAGTATTATGAGGTAAAAATAAGGAGCTGCCTTGTTTCCATGTTGCATGTAGTATTAGAATACTGATTATTAACTGAAATTTCACAAGGTCATGCCTACATTTATGAGTACCGTGAGAAAACCCACCCCTTAATATAAGACCAGAAACAAATGAAAGGAGAGTGCAAGTACTAAAAATTATCATCACTTTAAAGCTGTGGAAACACGGAAAAGAAGTTAAAGAATTTGTCACCCAGATCCTGTCAAAATTCAGAGTAAATTGAATTTCTTAGACTTAGCTAGAATTCTTGAATACGGGGCCAGATTTTGAAAAGATTTTACTTATTGAATGCAGACATGCATATTGTCATATACTCAAAAGCAAGCTGGTTGCCTAGCATAGTGACATCCCCACGTCAGTGAATACTTTGATATCAAAATATTAAATATTTTGACTTAGTCACATGCTTGTATAGCTGGAGCCAGATAATACCAAAAGTAGGTAAAGTGTTTGAAACTACTACATTTTTTTTTAATATATTGCTGACTGTTAATGACTTTTAATTTTCTAGCCATTTAAGAGTACTTTATAGTTATATTTATTCTTATTCAGGAGATAAAATACTTAATATTTTTGTCCTGAGACTACTATTGTAATAATGAACAATCTTACTTATCCCGGTCCTTCTGAAGCACATTTCACAGGAATTAAAGTGAAAATCTTCCTTCACAACAGTTGAGGAGATTTAATTAAATCTTTCTTTATCAATGGTAATGATAAAAATATATTTCCAATCCTTTACTGATTAAGTACAAGAATGTCTTTTAAAGCTTTTAAGCTGCTTATTTTTGAAATCTTCACACAAGTTGTTTCAGAGAACACTGATAACAGAAATATTTTTCAATTAAACAGTTTCTATAGAGAAAAAAAAAAAAAAAAAGACTCCATGATTTTATAAACCAGTAATGTTATCTACATTTGAAAGTAATATTTTTCTAAGTAGAGCTTGGAATAAAACAGTAGCCACAGTTGTAGGTTGTATGTATGCAAAGAGTATACCACAGTATAGGTTGTATGAAAACCTTAACATGAAAAGAAACTACAACCCTGCCACAAGAACTTTGTGTAGTAGAAAGATTAATTTACCAACTTCTATTCCTAGGTGAGAGTATAGAGAGAGCGAATAAAAAATCCTATCAGATACTAGTCCAAAGGTAGAGTTACATATCTGAATTCCCCATGGTTAGCTTTTCCCTTGATATGATTCTAGGTTCTTAATATTTCTTAAAATACACAGATTAACTTTAGGCTAATAGAATTGTATTAATAATACATGAAGTTCTGTCATAGTCTGTAAGATACTGATTTCCTCTACACTTGTTTCTCTCATAAATTCAGCTGGTTTCCTCATTTCACTTATGTGGAGATGCCATCCTTCTATGGAGAGACCTTGCAAAGCCAACCACTATACAAAGCAGATACCCAGCTCGCCACATAGAAGTGATGCAGGGATGCTATGACTGTGTCATTGCAGTCAGGAGCTCAGACTAGGGAAGCAAAACAACTTTCTAAGCTTGGAAACAAATTACCCTTGCTGTACTGAACAGAGACGCTTACAATGTCTCGATGAGAATAGGAAGATGCTCTTGCTGACTGCTGGGCAGAGGCTACAGCAGCAATCAGGTAACAGGCATGGAGGGACAGAGGGAGGGAAAATGGGGTCCAGGGACTGCTTGGGAGAGCAGGCTCAGAGCTAGCCCCTCTCAGGCCCAAGCTGCTGTCAGCAAGCAACATGATGTCAGGACTCTACTGAAAAGGGAGGAAAGAATTAGAGAAAAATGGAAGTGCTGTCTGCTGCTTGTAACAGAAGGAAGAAAAAGAAACACCATAATTAAAAAAACTGTAGTAATCCCAGTACGAATATTCCCAGTTAAAGTAGTTCCTATAATCTACTTTCCAGACCCAACACTTTTCCAGTAATAATTTTATAATCTCTCTGACTCATAAATTCATTGAGTTCTTTTCTGTACGAGTAAAAAAATTCCACACTTAGCTCCCAATAGATGCAGTAAAAGGCAGTGATCCTGGTAAAAAAAAATGACTCAATAACACTTCTGCCTCTTCCCAGAGACTGTCAAATGGCTCCTTACCACATGATCCCACTGTGGTAGTAGCTGTGCAATTAAAATTCTGTGCAGCTTTTAGAAAATGGAGTATTTTTATCTTAAGATATTATGTACTCTATTTTAATGTGTTGTCTCACTCTGCTATTTACTAAATATTGCATCTGTTTGATACCTGCAGTGCTATATATAATTGCTAACAGTCTCATGATGCCTAATGAGCATATTCAGTTACTCCTGATCTATGCATTTGTATTGGAAATTACTAGGAGTATATTTCACTGTTGTAGCTACGTCTAGCAATTGTTCTCTGCTACATAACTTCTCATTTAGAGAAAAGAGTGTGGAGACTGCCTTGTCAGATGCAGTTTTGCACAAAGTACCCTGAGCAATTGCTCAGACATGAGGGAAATGTTATCATGCTTCTATCACAGGAGCTTCTTGCTGCAAAGAAAATGAGACAAGCATGGCAAACATATCTATGCTCCTTTGTGCTAGTATTAATGGAAAACATCTGAAAAAAATATATTGTGATTTGCCAATAAGTATGAGCAGGGATCTGTGGGGAATTGTGCTTCTATTTAACAAATAATGTCTTCCAATGATAGAAGTATTGACTGTTATCTCTGCCTTCTGCGCTCAATCTGTCCTGTCATGAATGAAGCATCTGGGAGTGAAATTTTATTTTTTTTTTAGTCTTATTGCCACAGAATATAATCACTAGCATCTTTCATGTGTCATTCAAGAAGTCTAAGACAGGGCTGTTCAATCATCAGTTCCCTATAAACTGTAGCATCTCTGAAACTTCAATGCTCCATGGAGCTTTTTCTCACAAAACACATATTTAAACAAAGCACGCTTCATTGCTTCTCTACATACCATGTAGCATATGGTTAAATTGCCTTTAGGATATCCATTTCATTGTACTGACAGGTCTTACTTATTTTTTTACTGTTCCTTATCCTCGCCCATTGTGCCATTAATTACGACTGTAGAGTCAATTAATTGAGATTAAAAGATTTGTTTACAGTCTAGATGCCTGGCAGTATGATTTCACTCAGCTTTAAGTTTATCTTTCTGCAATCTTTTAAAGCTAAAGGCATTGTTGGATTTGAAGTAATAACATCATTGTAACTAAATCCAAAAGCATTTTGCAGAAGAGATAAAAATAGAGGTCCTGAATCTGATGGCTTGAACACAAGAGTAAATGCTTTACAGATATTGTCTACTAGATTAAAAGAAAAAAATAAATCAGGAAAACATTAGATGAAAAAAAGAAGAAACAACAACTCTTTGGGAAAAATCTAAATCAACAGTAGCTAATCTCTTCCAGTAGATAACCAGCAGCTAGTTTCTTTCAGTATTGTACCTTGTCAGGAGTAATCACATAACACTGTATAATTTAGAGGACTCTTTAGACTGTAGTCTGTTTGACACAAAGACTGTTCTGTGCTTGTACAGTGCTTGGTCTACTCTATTACTATCTTTTACTTTATTACTCTCTGTTACAGAGTAATAAACACTCTCCTCTCCAGTTAGGCTACATGTTTAGTTCTCTAAACTTGTTGCTTCTTGTAGCAGGAATAAAGAAAAGGTCCTACAACATTATCTTTCTTCCAGATGTCCACTTCTAGGATACAATTAAAATGTAATCATTAATTAAATAAGAGTTTTGTCTAAACATATAAATATTATATAAATATATATAAATGGATAAATTTATATATGATTTATAGAAATGTACTACAAATATAACTTTGCCTTAATATATAGAAACCTGGTTTAGAAAGTCAGTCATTTGATTGTACAGTGTGACTCACTACCTGCCATTTTTAATGTAGTTTTTATATGAATAGGTGGCTCAATACAGAGAGTATTGCGTGGGAGTGAATGACTGGCTAAGGGAGACTGAAAGTCTGAGATACTGTTCATGAGTGTTAATGGCAGTTCAGTGCTATTTCTCTTGCAATTGTCTGACCTGGCTGTTATTTTTAGAAATTGAAAACCAATCAACTAAAGTGTTTTTGGGTTTTTTTTTTAAGTTTTGTTTTTCATTTGTACCTGGCAGTAAATCTGGATTTGGATTGTAGTGAAACACTACTCACAGTTTTACTGATTTAAAAATACAACTCATGTTACATTTAAAAGGTACATTATGGGGAGCCTTGATAGTTTGACATTTAGCTCCATTAATGTTCAAAAAGGAATGAAATACAACCAGCCTTTTAATGTGTATGTGATCAACAATTACAAACAAGGCAAATAAGGCAACTTTCGGAATAAAGAATTCATTTGTAACCGAATAAAATACATTCGGACCATACTACTGTGATGTAGCTTGGATGCAGGAAGGGAAGTCAACAAACTACTTATCTTCTGTGCAGGTACCAAGTTTAGACATTGCTCAGGTGTTGTTCATAGTCCCCAGAAGTCAAAATGATTACTACAGGACCTAGGCACCTCATACTGAATTAAGGATACTGTTACATTTTTGATTCAACCTTTTTTATTGCCAGGAGAGAATCTCACTCATATGAGCTCTCATTCTTTCAATTGCTTAGTGAGAAAAACAGGAGAAAAAGACAGCATGAAAGGGTGTTCCAGATCACAGTATAATTTAATCTTTCTGGGGCTGAAAACTTATGTGAAATTATAAAGTGGTTTCCAGAGGATACAAGAACACCCACCGAGATTCTGTCAGTATCTTAAAGTCTGTCAGTTCATTGTGAGGATATTATGAGCAACAGCATAGCCTAGGTGGATATTTTCAGTCAGTGTTTTGTCTTAAACTTTCTGTTGTTGGTAACAGCCTTTTATTAACTTTCAGACTAGAAATCACTTGAAAATAGCAACATTAGCAACATCTTTTTGTAATAAAGAAATAGCACACATGCAATTTACAGTTAAGTTTTCCATCATGATTATGCATGAATTATGGTTAGGAACTGCTTGTCTTCAGAAGACAGATTTAAGAGTTCAGACATTAAAAACCTGCACGAAAAGAGTCTGACTGTATTCTAGACAAACTAGTCTCTGAGGCTTTGCTGTGAGGCAACGTCTACCAGCGACCAGGCTTTACAACAAATTTTGGCATGTTGAATTTGGTCATTCCTGAACATTTTCTTGACATTGCTGGCTATTGTTCAGTCTCAGATCATTATTATTATAGTCAGAAAGAGCTAAACTTGGTAGGACTTGCAGTCATTGTGCATGACTACACCTATATGTAATCTGACTAGATGATGTGAACCAGAAGTAAAGCACAAAGTATGTCTGGGTGTTAGATATTTATCCTTAAGATAAGTAATTTTTGTGAGTAGTAGGGCTCACAATACTAGTGGTGTGCATGTCTGGTGTAACAGGTTAACTCTACCTTGCTTAATTGATAGTCTGGACATTGTGTTAGTGGTTCCATGTCAGGGACATTACAATACAGCTCAGGTGGATATAGACAAGGCTGTGTTTCCAAGAAACACTTTCAGCTTCTGATTGAAGAATATGGTGCATTCATAGATTCATAGTTTGGTGTGAAGGGTTGGAAGGGACCAGCAGAAGCCATCTAGTCCATTCTCCTGCTCAACACAGGTCAAATTAGAGCAGGTTGTGCAGTGCCTTGTGCGAAGGATAGCCACAGTTTCTCCTATAAACTTGCTTTTCAGTTCATGCAGATAAGTGAAATAAAAACAAAGAAACAAATAATCAAACATTTTTTTCCATGCAGACCTCCTTCTCAAGTGAAATTCAGCATCGTGGTCTGAACCAGCCCAGTCTGAACATAGCAGGCACAAGCCTTGATCTCTTGGTTTTATACCAGGCTCTGAATGTTAAAATATTACTTTATCTTTCAGTGCTATTTTTCTTCTTCCATTTTTATCAGAGTTTTCTGCTAACCCTATGAGATATTTGGTGAAAGGATTGCCTTCTGCTATGCAAGTAGAATGAGCCTAGCACATTGGAACCCTCCTCGCCTTGTCCTCCTGGATCATAGTTTAGCATAATAAGACTGCAAAGGATTCACAGAGGCACAGTGAAAAGCTGACTAATGAGGCATCAGATTGCTGGGTGGAACAGAGCACAGGATTAGTTTTAAATACTGTGTCCATGTTTCCATCAATTAAAATGACAGGCAAATGTATTTTTTTAAGTAAATACTTTTATACTAACTACGCATGTCAAAAGTTAAACAACATGAAATAAATGATAGAAAGACTCACAATTTCTTTTAAAAGTGAAACTATAATATATAGATTAAAGCAACACAAATGTTCTTCTGTAACATACATTTTGAGATAACTAAGTTATTAGGGACAGGGTGTGACTTTTAGTTTTTGATACAGATGACAGGTTTTTATCTTAAGTTTGCAACTTATAAGAAGGGAGAACTGGACAATTAGAATTGGACATAGGAGGCTGGTAGGGAATAAGATGGGTGATCTTAGACATTCCTTAGAAAGGGAAAGAAGAACAAGCAGGCAGGAAGAGTAATCTAATTGAGAAAGAAAGAGGGTATATGTATTAAAATATTTTCTTTATCAAAAGGGTAACTATGGAAATATTCAAGAACTTCCCCGCTAAAATAAATGAGAAGACCTGTTTTATTTCTTACTATTTATATCACATTGACAGCAAAAAATCACCTCTGACTTTTCTGAGCCCAGGTCCAGCAAGACTTCTGTAGGCCACTGGAGCTTCTGCTTTTGATAAAATAAATTGTAGATCTTTGCACTGATGCACTTCTTAAGTAAGCTGTAGGATGGGAAAACTCTGCAAACATCTGCAGGTCAGTGTTCACAGAGATAGCCATGTAAGGACTTTGTCCATAAAAGAATCAGTTTCAGGGACTGCTGACCCTGAACCTTTTTCCATCCAGAATTCTGTATTGGCAATTCCATATAAATAGTGTGAACTATGTATATATGAATGTGATACGATCATTTGTATCATACATCCATTCACAGTCCTCCCTCCTAGGGCAAACTCCCAGTCTGTGATTGATTGCTGCTTTGTGTATTCTTTTGTGTATTCTTTGTTTTCTGAATAAAGTTTTGAAAGTCATTCTTGGCTTCCTTCTAGGTACAATCCATATGTGTCAGGCTACTTTAATGTAGTATTCCCTCCCTTCCCAGGAAGGAGGAGAAAAAGTGGCATTCAATTATTTAGAACATTCAGAATGACTTCCACTTTCATATTCAGGGCTCATAAGCATCTTTCTCGGATCCTTTATTTTGGCCACTTCAACCCACAATGCCTCCCATTAGTTTGTTGTCCTTCTGTACAAAGCTATGTTTGAAAGATTGGCATAAACAGACAGCAAACAGGAAGCTCCAGGAGGGCTAGCAGAAGAGGTATACGAATGAATTGTTGACTCCTACATCAGCAGTTTGTCAAGATCACAGCATATCTACATGGAACCTGTCATAACACCCAGATCAGGAGGAAAGCAGACAGCCCAATACAGGGGACAGACTAAAGTAATTACAATCTGGTAATGTGAATATAAAGAAGAGGCTTGAAGTTTTAGGTGACCTAGGCAGGTAGACAGGAAAGGAGGACAGGTAGGAGACTCAGACAGGTAGACAAAAACCTCCTAATGATGTACAGCAGTGACACAAAAAAGGAACATCCAAAAAAGGGTCTATCTAAATGAAACACCTTGTCACCAACCTAAGAAGAACCCCACCTGGAGTACTGCATCCAGTTCTGGAGCACCCAACACAAGAGAGACATGGAACAGCTAGAACAAGTCCAGAGGAGGGCCACCAGGATGATCCGAGGGCTGGAGCACCTCTGCTATGAGGACAGGCTGAGAGAGTTGGGGCTGTTCAGCCTGGAGAAGAGAAGGCTCTGGGGAGACCTTACAGAGGCCTCCCAGTACCTGAAGGGGCCTACAAGAGAGTTGGGGAGGGACTTTTCATAAGGGCAGTTAATGACAGAACAAGGGGTAATGGGTTTAAGCTGAAAGAGGGTAGGTTTAGATTAGACATTAGGAAGAAGTTCTTCACTGTGAGGGTGGCAGCCTGTTCCAGTGAATGATTACATTTTTTTGTGTTACTTAGCATCCCATGCCAAACTTACCTTTTTTGCTTTCTTAACCTTGTTGCAGGTTAAACATTAATATATTTTTTTAAACTTTGATGTAAAAGCTATATTTTGTACTGCTTCTGATAATAGTGATATTGAACTAAGAATGACTGAGAAGATGTATTTTACTCCAGTGGAAATGTGTCAGGATAAAGCAAAATGAGAAGGCTGACAAAAGCAGAAGGGTTGTGAAAAACCTCCTAATGAAGTCATACTCAGGAATGCAGGTAATGTTTAGTCAGTGCTATGGTACATGTACTGTAAAAAAAAAATCATGTTTTTGTGTGTTATGGCTTCACATCCAAAAGAGGACTCATACCCAGAGAGTTCCATGGGATGAGAGCTTCATGGCTAAGATGTCTTTTCTCATGTGAAAAAAGTGGATCACTATCATGTGTTTCACAAAAACTGTTATCCCATTGAATAAAGAGGATACTCCTCTCTCTTAAGTTTTATGCAGCTGATAAGGTAGGTGTTTGGAAAAATTCTGTGGATTTTTTTTTTAAGTAAAAAATACTAAGTATTGTTAAAAAAAATCTCCTACATGTTATCAACAGAAAAAAACATGCTGACTTACAAATTATAAATAATTATATACTCATTTTATAAAGCCCAAATTCTTTCCTTTAAATATTTTTTCACATTCATGATCAGCAGAGCTTCATTAATTCATATTTTATTCATATTGTATGGGCTGTGTTATTTATTTGGTTGATTTCTATTCAGAACAGTTAGTATAATTTTAGTGACAGCAGCATGTTTCCAAAAACATGTTAAATTCTGACAGTTTATGACAAACTTTATCCACTTCTGCTACAGTGCCACAAAGGTATTTTTCTTGTTTCTTTCTGAAATTACAATATATTCATGTTGTTTATAGATTGGTCACATGCATGAACATTATAGATTGAAATTGCAGGTGAGCACTCAGGTAGACATCTTGTATTAATCAGAAAAAGAAACTCATTTAGACTTTCAGAGTCACCTGCAGTTTAACAAATACTCAAGCTGAGCTGTCTAGCTCTTGACTCATATTGAGTGAATTATCTCTTGATAGACTTCTGAAACCTTTTCAACAAGCTTCAAGGACTAGTGGCAGCTGCGTGTGAAAAAAAGCAAGTGGAGACCCATTGAAATGGAATATTGTTAAAAACAAATTCTCAAGAAATCAATGTTATGTATGAAGCTGTGAAATCTGCTTTTCTCCTTCCCTGGAACTGATGTAGCTACCTTCCAGGCCTAGACTCAGCATGTATCTTTTGGTCCATGAACTAATGAAGTTACTTTAAGTGTCTTGGTTCTGTTCATTTCCTGCTATACTTCTTCTAACACCTCTCTGAAAATATAGACCCAAAGGATTTCTTCAGACACTGTTCCTATCTGAAAACCAGAAGTAAATAATAAAGAAAAAGATGGAGGCCTTGTGACTCAGGAGGTCAAACACACTGAACGAGAACATAGATATGAAAAATTCACAGAAAGGAATGTCCACAGTCAGCTCATTGTCCCCATTGCTTCTGTAGGACACACACACAGTTGATTCACAGTTACAAAAAGAACCAAAATTGACCACTGAATTCATAGTTTGGTTGACTCCCTCCCTTCTATTGCATACAAACATACCTACCTGCCATCTGTTGTGGAAGACCTTTACACTAATTATTCAGCTTGTGCAGTTCCAGTGACTTAATAATGTGTTAGTCAAGACATTTGCAAAATAGCAGTCAATAAAACCTGCTGTTTAAAAAAACCTCAGCACTCCAAACTGTTTCGTACATGCTTTCCAACAATATTATTTCTGAATATAGAAGTTGACATATCACATCAGAAATGGCTAGCTACAGCAATGAGAAATGTGATCTCTACTTTTGCAGAATTCTCCTTTTGTAAATGCACTTTAAAAGGATAGCAATTAAAAGCGATTCTTGTTCTTGTTCTTGCTTTCTGGATTATGAAGTGATACATGAAAAAGATTTAGTAGGTGCAGTTCATTATTAAAAAGGCATGTAATTATTCTGTTTTTAAATAAAACATCCACTAAATTGCTGTGGAATTAAAATAAATAATACAAAGCACCCAGAGATTGCTACCATAATTGCAAAGTAAGCAAACATTTGATTTTATTGCTTTAGAAGTGAAATTGCTGATATTTCTCAATAATTACAGGTCCCACAGGTATTTTCTTCCCTCCAAAAAGGAGGAGTAAACAAATACTGTCAGTCATTACATTTTCAAAATGACTTGCAAAGTCTAGCACTAGGAAACTTTGAGGAAAAATTATTGGTTAAATGAACATGAGTGATCAAATACACTACATATTTAATGAAAATCCATTCTAGAATGTAATTAGGAAATGAAGTGATTTATTAAGATTATTTTTTTACCTGTCAGTTCTAAATCTAGAAAATCTTATTACTTGGATTTATGTTTGTTCAGTCCTCATTGGTTTGAATAGTGTTTTGTATCAACTCTACATAGTTGCAGGGCTACAGCAGAGAATTTAGGATACTGAAATTTTGCAAACAAGCTGCTAAACTTGATAGCATTATTGGGTGTTAACACAGAAGGTAATTTTCAAGGAAGACATAACAAAATACCATGGATGAAAATGAAATCGGTTTGCAGCCTTAAGATATCGTTATGAGGAGCCTGTTTATAAGGACTTAATTTCTAAACAGAATTAGAGTTAAGTAGTAACTTACATACAGTACAGTTTGTACAAAATTGTTAAGAATATGTAATATCCATAGTTCTGGATTCAGTTTTCATCTGTTATTTGGACAACTATTTGACTTCTATTTTTCTTAAGAATAATGAAAACATCATATTAAGCGTCTAATGAGCAATAATTTTTATGTAGTGTTGAAGGGCTAGGATTAAATATTTAAAGGCTTTGGGACAAAAAGTAGGTATTATATAGCTGAAGGAATTTTAATTTCTGCAGGTACGGGAAACGTTACAGAAAAAAATTGTTACTCTTTTAGTTTGGCAGATATTCTTTATTATATTTTTCTAACTTGCAGTCAAAAGTCACTTTCAAAGATTAAAGAAGCATGCTGTGTATTCTGAAATACAACACAGGAAGCTGAAAAATTTCAAATATTGCACTTGGTGGTGGTGGCAGTTTAGCCAACATTTCAGGGATGTGCAAACCAAAATATATTAACCAACCAAGAAAGATATAAATGACAAATCATATCACAGAATAAAAATTCTCTCTTATTTTACCTGAAGTAGAGCTTCCTAGCAGCTACCTGTGATAAGGAATAAGCTGTCTCACTCCTTGTTGCTAGCCTCTCCCTTTAGGATGAAATGGCATAAAGAGTCAACCATTTTGCAATAGAAAACTAAAAGGCAATTGAAGAAGCCATCTCAAAGTCAAAATATGCCCAGCTTTAAATTATTGTTTATACAATGAGAAATAGGCAACCAAAGTTTCCTGAAGGAATTTCTCCTCTCCCATTCATTTATGAGCAAGTAATTGGGCACACAGGGAACAGATCAGTATATCAAAGCAATCAGTTTTTGGGCCCCTATACCAGTGCAGTATACCTTTTTGGGAAGTTTTGCCCCTGAATCCAAACATTCCCACCAGATGTATGGTTTGAGGCCAGTCAGACCACCACCATTAAGAGTTGGAGACAAAGCTTCCGGTATCTTAAAATGCATTTGAGCTATATTCTATCATTGTTCTTAGTTTTGTGTCTCCTGGATATTTTACAATGCATGTTTGGGGACTTACTCCACTTCCAAATCATAGTTTTACTAAACAGGAAAAAATTTCTTTGCTAAACCACAGGTAAACCAGAAACAGGAACTGAAATAATGTTGCCACCTACTACTAAACTGAAGGTTTACTCTGTGTTATTTGTCTCTGATGCAGAGAAGTAATGAATCTTGTGCATACATGTGCAAGCACTGGATGTAACTGTTTTCTCTGAGTTACTTATACCTCCTACAGCAGTGAGACATCAGGCTCTCTAGTGGGAACAAAATCAGGATGCACAAGCAATCCTAGATCTGTGAATTTCAGCAATCTGCAAACGACATTCATTTGCCAATAAAGTATTTCCCAAGCTAATGTATTCCAAACTGGGATTATCCTTTAGACCATAAAGTGTCTAATGAATCTCCATTAACACAAGTGCAGAGACTAGTTGGACGTTTTTATGCAGTTTATCATACAGTATGCGTAAAAGCGAATGGACTATTAAATCTAACAAGCCTTTGTTCTGGTACATTGCAGCTGGGCCTGTTAAACCCACCCATATCTGGGGGTGATTTGGAAGAGATAAGCTATGAAATTTGATAGCATCTGCATTGAGGAATCAAATGGTAAAATTCATAACATTTTCAGTGTGAAAATCGTATCCTTTCCTTGCCTTTATGTAAAGTGATGGTGCAGCCTTGAGTTCTGACTGACAAAGAGCATCCTTGGTGCAGGAAGCGGGGAGACAAGCACAGCTATTTTCCAAAGGAGCCTTGCAAATCCAAACATATGGATATATTGAGGGCATTATCCAGCAGTTTTGCCTTATCTCAGTCATTATCATGGGGAGGATTCAGTGCATCCAGATCTCTTGATCTCTCATTACAGCCAGCCTACCTGGATTTCCAAAAAATGACCAAATCCTACTCTGATTTAAGTCTGCATAATGACATTGACATAATTTGTCACAATTACAGACAGTATTGCCTGTTAGTGTCTTGTATTGCTGAATGCACCTAGATTTACAGCCTGTAAGTCCTCAGAAATAAGAAGCCTTATAATATAAACTCTTGAATACCAGAAATACAGTTAGATACATATCAGCCTTGACTATTTGTATGTATGGCATACTGGGATATACCAAGAGAGTATATTCACTATAATTTCTATGCCAGAATTTTGTGGGCATGATAGGTGATCTGTATTTTTAAAATAACACAGCCCAATGTCCTCAGTTCTGCCCCATAATTTTATATCACTCTGAGTGAGAAGAGAGGGCTCCATGTCTCACTAGAAACAAGAATGGCAAGGAAAGGAGAGGCCTTCATACTAAATTTCCTTCTAAACTAGAAGAACATATAAGGAAGGGACTCCGATCATCACTCTGCAAGGCATGATGAGGCTCATGAAAATCTAACATTCTCTTCATCATCTGTGAGATGTTTTCAAATGAAAGAGAACATCTACTGAGCACCCAAAAGTACCTGAAACTATACTTGTGAGAAATCTGAATGACTCAACCCATGGCAACGTATTTCTGCCATCCTTTCAGTGCATGTGTAACAGACCACCTGCTTCTGGCTCACTCCTGGCTCATTAAATGTATTTTATCCATGGTCTTAGTGTTTCCACATGGGACTTCAGAACAGCACTGGCTGACACTCCCATGCTGACTTCTCAAAATGTGATTTTCAGTAAGACAACTTAAATATCAGTCCAGGTCTACACTAGGTTTCCTGTCCTGAAAATGCAACAGTCAACTAAAAAAAAAAAAAAAAATAACCTGTAGTCTACCTATTAGTAAAATTACTCATTTTTTTAGTAAAAAAGGTGTTTCTATTAATTAAATGAATATTATTGTCATTATTATTGATGAAAATACATAAAATATTTGTTAGTTTACTTTCTGAAAATGTGTGTGTGTGTGTGTGTAAACATATATTTTTACATGTATATACTTTTACACATATGGGCACAGGAAATAGGGGGGTTTTAATCACTTGTAAATGCCTCACATTTGAAAACTGTAAGATGCTGCAGATTGTTTTTTTTTCCTGTATGTCTGAAAAATCTCTAGCTGTCAGCTTACTAAGTGCATTTGACATCTTTTGTGGTATGGAGTGACTCTCAACTTCATAAAATTTGTCCTATTGTCATCCCTTACTACTCTGGTCAAATCATTCCAGAGGCAAGAGAACATACTACACATATTAAGTGTGATCACACTTGAAAAAAATGAGGCTGTAGATTTATTTGCAGTCTTTGTCAACAGTGTGTAGGAAATACTCTTTTTCCAGGAAAAAAAAAAATCTGATATCTCCTTTCACTTTACTATTAATGAAGTGGAACAGAGAGCTAAGTTGAAAATGAATCACCATATACATTATTTGAAAGTAAAAAAGTAAAAACTGAAGCACAAGCAAATATTGGTTATTATTTTGTATTCAAAAATGTTATAATAATGCATTTTTATCAGTTCAGTCTTTATTATAAATACCTTGTCCCAAATACTTTTTAGCAAAACAAAAACCAATAATCAGGCATGTAATTTATTATCACTACTTGCACATATATTTTATGTAAAATTTCATCTCTAAATTCTACTCCGGATTCTTTCTTAAATGCAGTAAGTTTGTCTACCAGTTTTATTGCATCTGTCATTGTTAAAACATTGTAATAACACATAAAAATCTTTGTAAATTTTGTTATGCATCTCATAGATGACAGGATTTTATTTTCTTTTCTTTTGTGTGTTAAGGTTTATACAGGTTATTTTGAGAAGACTTTTTGCTAGCAAAGTGGGCTGGAACTGAACACTTTTGTGTGTGTGATCTCACTTTAGCTCAGCCTCAAATTAGGTGGCAGGACATTCAACAGGGGATGACCTTTCAATGAGTGCCATGCTGTTGCAGACATTTGTGAGCTTTGGGCTGAAAGTTTGATAACTAGACAGACCGTGATGGGAGTGGAATGGTGAAGGGAAAAGTGATCTCAGTCCTCATGCTGGAAACTGGTCACAGTCAATTGCCATCTTAGGGGTAACCAAAGAAGGCATCCAGCAGGATGTTTGCATTGCAGGTGAACAACAGCTGATAGGTCTGAGACATACCAATAACTTCAAGCCATATGAACATCTCTGGACAGTCTCTGAAGTTCAGGGTGATCTGAAGTATGACATCATGATTTCACTTTGACTTTGAAGAGAGCCTGTTCATGTAGGCAGGACCCTAGACATCTTGTCGAACTGATACTGGTCGTGTGACGTTACCATAATAACAAATGAAATAGATGAAGACTATGGACCAGAAACATTGCTGTGAGGCCTAACTACACAGTAGGTAAAACCTTTAAAACTTGTAATATTCGTGATATTTCCTCATTTCAATAGGATTAAGACAGTGCCATCACAAGGATCCACAAGTGTCTGTGAACCACCACTTCAAGCATTACTTAGATTGGCACCATGGGTACCTCCTGCCCCCACTGTCACAAAGTTTGGCTATCTGGATCTCCCTGTCTGGCAGAAATGTGATTTCTGCTGCTATTCCTATTTGCAGCAATAGTGTTAAAATCACTGGACCAAAACCAGCCACCAATTATTCCAGGTCCTGCCAGTGAATAATAATAGAAGGTAACTTGCTCTAAAAGAGCATGTGATCTGAATAGAAAAGATAGTCAGAAAAGGGAGACAAAAGACAGGGTACAAGTGTCATTGTTCCATTTTACAGAAGGGAAACCATGATATAAAAGAGTTAGAGTAAACAAAAAGATGTGATAGATCTGGGATTGGGAGATGAATCCCCTGGATTAATCTTCTATTAAATGCATATTTAGTAGAAAATTAGTCTTCTATATCTGTATCCCACAAACAACATTTTAAGCTACCCTCTGTAGAATTTTGCAGGAAGTCAATTGCCAAACTAGGTGAAACTTAAGTTCGTATGGCTGTATACTCACATGTCTCTTCCCTGGATCCTATTCCCTCCTTTCTGTATATTTGAATTCTTAGTCACTATTAGCCTTTTCCCTATAGTTAGATTTTCCTAGAGTTAACAAATACCTCTTTTTCTGTAAAGAAACAACATACAGTATAAACTACACTAAACAAATTCTAACATGAAAATATATATTTTGTTTGGTGTTTTGGATTCTCCTGGCATTGACAATTTTGCCTTTTCTTTCTTAAAGCAATTTGTTTTGCTCCTTCATAGGGTGTACAACAAAGGTTTATCTCAATTCAAATGAAGTCCAAGTACGTGTCTCCAGATAAAGGCTTCATACATAGGGGTAAATCCTAGATCCTCACAACAAAAATCCTTTGCTCAGGCTGCTCTGGTCCTGCACACCTGATGACTTTTGCACACCTGCAAGACACTCCACATTTCTTACTCTTCTCCCTGCCTTTGGTGATGCTGAAAGCTGGATGCCACATGTACCTGTCTATTGGCATATGAGCACAGAGTTTTGTTTAAGACAACTACTAACTCAGGCCAACCCTGAAACCAGTGTAAAGTATTTTTATGTTCACATCCTCCAGACGTCCCATTTTTAATGTGCCTACGCAGTCTGATGGTTGCTTTAGCGATGTTAAGTAGCATGAGACACAATTACTAAACTCTTAACAAGTTTTTAATTACATGGTGCTCATTTTCTAGGTAAGGGGATTTTTCAGCCTTCAATATTTTAAATCACTTTATGATTAAAATTTGAAGAAAATAATTCTTTTAAGATTAAGGTTTGGGATAACATATGCCATGTATACTTTCTCTTGCTCTCATACATGTACATACCATTTGTCCTGCTTTTTCCTCACAGTTCACCAACACAAAAACATTGTTTATGCCTATCGAATAACATCCCTGTGTCAGCCATGAATAATTTGAAGTTTCCTTTGTTTTGCTCTCACCTCTCCTTCTTTGGGATGCAGAAGGCAAGCCTAGAAAAGCCAGGCTGCAAGCCGGGGCTCTCTTCTGCTCCAGCAAAGGGCTTGTCCCCAGCCCACACAGAAGAGCCAGGAAATGATAAATTTTCATACTCCACTGCCTTGGTGTCTGTATCTCTGAACAGGGAAAGACAGACCAAACCAAAGGAGCAATTGAATGGAGCAGCTGGTTATTTCCAGCAATTCCACATCCTTTGAACTGATGTTAATTAATATCTTGTGAACTAGTCCTCTTTCTGGTCAGCTCTTTCAAAATACCATTGATATTATGCCTATTGACATTGTATGGAAGCAAAACATTTCCGTAGGAGGGTTATGCTGATAAAATAACATGGGAACATTTCTCATGGGAAGATACAAGAGAAAAAGAAGGATGAATAAACAGTTCAATACAAATAAGCAGTGGGTGTAAGACCAGTTTTGCCCCTCTCTGCAGTTTTGGCAAAGACGTACTAATTGATTCTTCAGATGAGTGAGCAGTGATGCTTGCTAATTCTAAGAAATGTTTGTTTTCTTAGCTGTTCTTGCTAAATAACAAGCCTTTAAAAATTCCCTTGGGGATGAGTGAAAAGGGGGAAAATTAGAAATAAATATATGTTAATTAGTTTCATTAGAAATTCTTTGCACATGCCACAATTAAATTACTTGTAGTTGCCTTGAAGAAAGTTTAACAGACTCTCCTTATTACAATGTTTTTTAAATTGCTCTTTACTTTTCAAATGACACACAAGTTCTTAGTTTAAATTGCCTTTTGTTAAAAATGTAATTTAGTAACTGGAACAAGATCAGGCATACTAAGAGGAGAAGGAAGACTGGACACAACAAAAAGTAACATTTTTGGACATATTAAACATTTTCCCTTAACAAAGGTGTGCACTAAAGAAAGAATAAATTTGACTAACCTCTGTAATGCAGATCTGAGACTAAACCATGGAGCAAGATAACATTTCCCTGGTTGAGGTCTATTATGGCAATTTTGGCAGATATTCTCGTGGCTGTGAATTCAATTTTATTGTTCATAAAAGCATTAATTAAACACTCAGAAACAGTCTCGCTAGTCTGCTTGAACATCAGATAAACTGTTTTGCTCAGTTCGCTTTTTGCAGAAATGGTAACACATTATAAGATGGTCCACTTTTCCAGGTACTTTTTTTTTGCATTGCATATATGGTTGCTTAAAAAGTTGCAAGAGATCTACTTCAGTAGGAATATTTTCATGATGCAAACATACAAGCTGCTTTGAATGACCATGTTATTTCTGGGGTTTATGCCAATTATTCAGCAGTCTTAGAAGGACCTTGCAGTACTTCAAGCAAATTACCTAATGATAACATCATGTTGTTAAAACATAACATAGAAACCCATCACTAATCCATCCAGGCAACCCACATTTGAAAATGATCAGAGCAAACTAAATTCCTCTTGTTTCATTTTGCCGTTAGTGGCTCAAACCACCTGTGAATTGATGAAGTACAGAACCTTTTAATACTCGTATTTATGAAGAACATTCTGATCACAAAACTGAATGGTATGTTTCTGGCAGAGAGTGGGTGGTTAGACATAGGCCTGACCTGCACACAGACACTGTGCTGGGCTTCTTTGAACAGTTGTATAACATCAATGCATTTGGTGTGAAAAGTAATTTGGGCACTGAGAGTGTAATTTTTGCATACAGAATGAGAAATCGGTCTACAATAGCAGTTATAAGAGACAAATGCTCTGCTCAAACTCAAATAAAAGGTCTGAATCCTGAATTGTACAAATATATTTAAGAATATAAGGAAAAGTGATGGAAGATTTGAAAGATTGTACGCCTCTAGTCCAGAAAAATGAATTGAATTATTAGATGAGGTTGTTTCAGAGACATGTCTTTGTAGGTGGACACCAACTTTTGCCATACATATATATGTACGATAACACAAATGTTACAATTTTGCCAGAAGGGCCAGAGGTACAAAAGGCTGTGCCAAGTATTGGGCTTTTACTTAGCTCACAGGTGCAAAGTACACATGTTGGTTTGTACATGTGGGTGGGGAAACATTTCAGAACATTAAGAGGAAAGCAAACAAAATGAATCTATGGCTTTGCCAAGGCAATATCAGCAGCCATGGATAGTTAAACATATTACATGAATGTTAGCTGATAAAACCAATCCCTTCACAGAGAGACTGACAGCCAGGTTTCTTCATTTGTAATTAAGTGTCATAAATATCAGGCTAAAGAGGTAATGCCTCTGCTGACTCTCTTGTTCTGACCTCCAGAAACAAGAGCTCTTTTCTGCAAAGCAGAGAAAAATCTAGAGGAGAATCAGAAAATCTGTTCTTCCCCAGACACAGAAGAGTAAGATTCCAGTTGTCCTGCATTTTAGCAAATCTTCCTTCCCCAAAGGTAATTTTGATGGTTATTTCTTCTTCTTCTTCTTCTTCCATGTTTGAAAGAAATCACATCAACTCCTTCACTTTCTGTACTCTTATATTACAGTTTGGATTATTCTATGAAGGTTTCCTAGGCTAATTCTATGAGAAAGTGAGAAACTTGAGGACCAGAGATACTAAAACCAATGAGCTGAAAGCAAAGTGAGAGTTGGTCCAGAAATTATACCTCTCTAAGGTAACAATGTGTGATATGTCATTCTGAACCAGTGGAAACTATCAGCTTGCCTTGGTGGCATCATTCATTCACAACTAGGTACGTGTGGTCTGGCAGAGTTTTCATCACTATGTCTGTTTACATGGAAGGTAAATGAGAGAGACATACCTGTTGCTTTGGGAACTACTCTCCATTATGCAATATATTTTTTCCTTGTCTCACTGTATGATTTTGAGTGGTTTAAAATACGATTTATTAGACTATAGAGAAAATGCTGCAGGGCATTTTTTAAGTTTCTAAAGTGATAATAGTTAGGAATAACTGAAAGAGATATTCTGCATTTCTTCAAGTGCCTTTTGATATAAGGTGTGTCTTAGGGAGGGTAATCTAATGACCTTACAAGCAATAAAGCATTCACATAGGATGTCTTTTTTTTTCCCCAAAAATCTTCAAATCCAGCCTTTTACATTTCTACCACCCTTCTTTATGTGGATAGCCATTGGCATTTTTTCCTGTATCTTCTGTGTGTGATGAAGCATCACTTCAGTAATGGTATTAGAGCTCTAAGATGGTAAATTAAGACAGTGAGGAAACAGATCCCTTGAAAAGATCAACAAAGCACCTGTACATTCTCTGTAGGCAAATCCATTATCCTTCCTTTTCCCCCTCCTCACAGATACATGCATGAAAGATTCAGGGGAAAACTGTAGCTGAATACTCATAGAGATTTTTCTCTTTCCAGGGAATTTTCATCAGTGAATCTGAGAGCTGAAGGCTTAGTTCAGAGTTCTAAAGTTTCACTTGGATCACTTAAAAAAAAGTGATTCAACTCCATAACTCTAAGCATGATGAAGATGAGAAATATTGTCCCTTTAACCTTCTAAATTTGCAACCCCATATGGCCACATACACTGAAATTGCCAGGTGTGAGTTGTGAAGTAAATTCTCTTTCAGTCTTCAGGTGCAATAACTCTTGTTTTAACACTATAAAAGTATGACATTTTGATGCTTCTCCTTTAATTTCACTAGTTTAAGGTGCTTGGACTCCATAGCTAATTCAGTGTAGAAGCTGTGGGTTCTGCACTCTGGCAATAAATACAATTTTGATGTTTTGTTTCTAGGGAGAGGAAGAAAACACTCCTTGCTTTCAGATTTCTTCTGCAACTGGTCAACTCTATTCTTGACAAGAAATGTTATTTTATCTTTTTTGACCTGTTGAGAAACTGCTGCTAAGCACAGTATTTGTCCACAAATCCATGTCTGCTATATTGTAATTTAATGTTAACTTTTTGAAATTATAAACCCAGGAGGTGAAAAGGCAGTTCCAGACTGATTCAGATAAAAATCTTATTAAAATGAAAGTAGATTTTTTTACGGATCAGTAATTTTACATATTGACAACCTCCTGCAACATTTGCGGATTCAGTGAAGAAGTCAAAGGAAAAGATCATGCTAAAGGGTAGACAGACTTTAAGGGTGGGTAGGGTAGGAAGAATAGATGATGCATGCCTGATTTAACAAGGGCTTACACTTACCACCAAAGTTCCTAGCTATCACAGCACAGTTTGAATTAAATTAGAGACATCTACTTAAGTTCAATTACTTTTAATTTAGAAACCTGGCTTGAAAGAGAAGAGACATAAAGGATCAGAAAGACAGTATTTTGCTTTGAGGGAAAAGAAAAGCAAATCTAAAAAGTGTAATATGGTCTGTCTAGAACAAAGTATCTTTTGTATGCATTTAATCTTTACAGTAACAGTATTTGATAGTTTCTTCCCACCCACAAAGGCAAAAGCCTGTTTTACTGATGTTAGGCATTTCAATTTTATCTGAAGTAATACATGATTAATTGTGTTTAAGTAGTGTGTGTAGTTTGACTATTTTTTATTTGAAGTACAAGGAGACATTACTACATAATAGATGATCTTTTTTCTCTTGTTAGCTTTGCAATAGAACAACTCTGTAAGGAAGTACAATCTATTACCCTTTTCTCAGTTACATTATTTATGATAACTGTAAAAGTGTGCTTCATTTTTCTTACAAAGAATTCAGAAAAAGTTCTGAAGATGAATAAATATTATTGCCATTTCTAACTTATACAAGTTCTTATATTGTAGGTGAACACTCAGATGCTCCTTTTTTTTTTTTCTTTTTCTTTTTTTTTTTTCCTGGAAGCACTGCCTGTAAGTCCTGGTTTGAACCTTATCTAGTTTTATGTGACCTGCTGACAAAGAAAACAAAAGTGGGAAAGGTTCCTGCACAAACCAAAAGTGGACTGATGGAGCAATGATCAGTAACAGATCTGTAAGGAGATATACAAGACTAATCCCTTAAGTTTATTAATACTGATGAAAGAGAAATTGGTTTTCTGTACAAAATTCAGATCAAAGATCTTTTGGTATTTTATAATTATATACAGTCTGCCTATCACATGACTCATCACTTAATGACTGGTATTGAATACCTTAAGAATAATTGGAAAAGCTTTTTTATTTAATTACTGATTTGTTTACTGTACAAAGCTAAACCTTGCCAATGAATTTTTAATTTGCTTCCCTTATTTTCTACCCTCTGAGCCCTCAGTTACTTCATCTCACAGTAAAGCATGGGACATGATCTCTAAGAGAACATCACTATTCTGGCCCTGAACAAGAGCTGGCATGGAAACATAATGTTCTCCAGCAGTTAGCCCAACACATAATTCAGATCTGCATACTATTCAAAGACCTACAGACTTGACCAATCATACAGACTTCAGCAGCAGACATCCTTGGGTATGTCTCCTTTCTTGTACTTTCTCTCATGCTATGTCTTTCCAGCTGTTTCCCTGGAAGTAGCTGGCCAGGAAATCAGAAATCCATTCCTCAACTTGTCTACTTCATCAGGTCACAGCATGGCAGGTTCTCTCAGGGTGGTACCAAACTCAAAGGTTTCCATGTCCAAAGGAGCACCCTAAGCTTATGCATTCCTAAACAAAACCTGGGATTGAATACAGCTCCTGGAGCAGAACCAACATATCAAGCACATCACTGATATGAAGTATTTCTTAACTTTAGAGACTATGATTCTTACAAAACATCTTTTACTGCTGATTTGCTCCAAATTTTTACTGTTGCATGCATGAAACAATACAACTTTCACTAGAGTATAGTGGAACCTTTTACTAGGTTCTAAAAGTTACGAAAAGGTGGTGAAGGGCACGGGTATTGTATGCTAGGAACGTTAATACACATGTCACAGTGCAAAACGCTTTGATCCAGTGATAATATCTGGAGACATGTTGAACAATTTGGACTGAAGCTGCTCTTAGTCACACTAGTGAGAATGTCAATTAACCTCAAAATACAGAACAAGAATTTTGATTTTTGAAAAATGGTACAATAAATTGCAAAATTATTAATGTATTAATTGTAAAGAATTATACATATGTAAATATACTCACTTTAACATACATTTCATATAATCGAATTATATTAGAACATGTTTTGGCA
>NW_010340653.1:0-21578 GCF_000700745.2 Antrostomus carolinensis | reverse complement strand
TTTTTTTTTTTTTTTTTTTTAAACAGAAGTGCTTATGAAGTTTTAAGACTGTGCATACTATATATACTACAGCTAGTCCTGCATTTTGAAATGGTTTTCAATGAGGGGGTCTGAGACCCAAGAAGCATAGATTATTTTCATCTAAGGGTAAAACTTTAATGCTCCAGTTACAGGTCTACTGACATCACTTTTTGTATAGGAAAATTTTTTTTTGGTATTATTTCTTTTACAGGCCTGTTACACTCAAGGAATCACAGAAATGCCTCGATTGGAAAGACCTTTAAGATCATAGAGTCCAATCATTAACCTAACACTGACAAGTGCTCAAATAACAAAAGTCCCTAAGCACTATGTCTACATGACTTTTAAATACCTCCAAGGCTGGGGACTCCACCACTGCCCTGGGCAACCTGTTCCAATGCCTGATAACCCTTTCAGTAAAGAAATTCTTTATAATATCTATTCTAAACTTCCCTTAGCACAACTTGAGGCCGTTTCCTCTTGTCCTATGCTACTTTGATTTGTAACTGTACTAAAGTTGTGGTGAAAGGAATTACAGGAGACTAATTTATATCTGTTAGTGTTTAAAATATTATAAGAGTAATAAGAGTAATAGTGAAACATTCTGCCTTTATGAATAACCACTATCAATTTCAAGATGGTCTTTATAATACATTACATTTCATCCCATGTACACAAACTGAAATAAGCTTAGAGAGGATGAATCAAGAACTATTTCAGATTTACTACAAAACTTTAAGTGGACTCTTACATTGTAAGCATACTGAGATTCATGGTCTCAGTAAGCTACTGCAAAGGAAGCTATATCTCACACACTGTTTGTGTGATGACAATAGTATCAACCGAAAGTATCTTGGTTGTGTCAAAGTACTCAACAATTAAAGCACTCAGTAAAACAGCATTTAATTCCAACCAGATTATTTTTATGTACAAGTGCAGAAATACACATTCTCATTTGTGAACATATTCATTACTGAAAAAAAAAAAAAAATATCATGAGCCATATCACCCTGAAAAGATTTTTCTTTCAGATTATAAAAAAAATTCTTAATCAAAACAGTAATTCATATCTCTTTGTCTTAGTTTATCTCATTCATTTGACTGGAATGGATAGATTTCTGCAGTTTTTCTTTAAGAGCTTCTTGTAACTGTTTCTATTTTTTGTTTTCTGTATAAATTTCCTCATTTTAACCTCCTCTTTTGTCTCTTTAATTTGTTCCTCAGAGATGTGTGCTCCCTCATCACCCATGAGATATCATAGCCTTTAGACCATGTAATGCTATTTGTTTTTCTTTTGTCACAGTACAGAAAACCAATATGGTAATAAGATATCACAACGAGACTTCATCTTCAAACCCTAACTAATGTCTATTTAAAGCAGGGGTCACTAGTATACGAACAAGCCTTACTTTAAATATACAGTGTGCATTTTCTGAGTTTATAGTACAACTTTCTAAGATAGTGCAACTCAATTGATCTCTTTCCTGTGTGGCTTCCTCTCAAGGTACCATTCAACATAACAACATAAGTAAATAATAAAAAGCTGAAATAGATAAATAAATAAATCACTTTATCTGAACTGTGTAGTTCAATACTTTTGCTGACACAAAAAAAGTAATTTATAAATCCTTTTGGTTTCACATACTTTACAATGATTTGCATTTGTTGCTAAAATATGTCTGCTTTCAAACTTAAATAAAAATAATTAACTGAAATGTGAAGATTATTAAAACAGAAAATCTGTGAGCACAAATTAAGTAAAATATAATCTTACCTTATTTAAGATGACAAATTATTTGACTAAGTCTTTGACATGCAACTATTAATGTATGCTATTTTTTTCAAGGTTGTAATAGCAGCCTAGTATTGAAGTCAAATACTTTAGCACATATTCTTATATTGCTCTCCCTGCACAGGGTCAACTGGACACTGAATAGTCTATTTATTTCTGGTCACAAAAAACTTGGAAGAGTTGTGTATTGTTGAAACATCAGAGATGACTGTCTTTCAAATAACTTTTAAGAGGATTGGAACTGTGTTGAATTACATTTGAATATACATCCTGGACTTTCTTATTCTCAATGTGTTGATTAGTTGAGTGATTTTTTTTTTTTCCACTTCTCTCCCCTCCCACTACCCCAGACCTTATTTTAACAGTGACAAATCTTGCCATTAATTAGAAGCATTTAGATAATTGGTACTCCTATGTGAAGGGAGCAAGTTATCTGATTTATTGAAGGCAATTGTGCCCCATCTCCTCCAGTTCTGTATTTCTTCTCAATGAACCTAAGTAGATAATCTTCTTATTGTGGCCATGCTATATTGAAAGAGGATTTGCTCAAAGGAGCGTATTGAATTCCATACATCTTTAACTGGTAATGAACAAAAATGGATATGATTCCTCAATTTATGCAAAGATCTTACACTGTGTAAAATATTTTTATTTACTTTGCTTACATGGCCTCACTGAATAATTTTATTAGGTTCCATTTCTTGATATTATTGACCAGAATCTAGACTTTAATTTGGAGGAAAAAAAAAAAAACCCCCAAAAAAACATCCTCTGCACAACCCCACCCCCTTACCTAGATGAAACCAGATACAGTGGCAGAGATGGAGTCATCAATTTTTTGTATCTCTTTTCATTCATTAGAAAATGATTAATTGGAAGGAAACTGTTAAACATTATACACTGTTTCTACCTGGAAAGGGGAAACATGAGAGCATGAGAGAGTGATGTTTCATTAGACACGAATGATCTCAAGGATGAGAGAGAAAGGAAAAAAATCAAAAGTATGGACCAAATAGGCCCTTTTAAGAGCAAAAGCATTTTAGAAAAGGATGATAAAAGCTGCCCTTCCCCCAGCTTTAGGTTTATTTCTGTATGTCTGCTATAGATGGATAGAAGGGCAGTGGATAATTAAGTTTATGAGATCAGGAAGATATATACCATTAGGGACAGCCTTATTATGTGACACATTCATTTCCCAGATACAGCTTGATAAATGAACATGACTAGTGGTGCTAGTGCTCAGTAACTCTCAGATGTGTTAGCTAAAAGTTTCCTGTATCAAATAGTCACCAAATCAGTCAGAACAGATGATGATATTTGTGTTCTAGGTTTGGAAAGAAATGAGGAAATTACAGAGGATCAATGATACCAAATAACCTTGTAAAAAACAATCATAAGCAGGTTTATTTTAAATAAAGCATCAAGCAAAACTAGATTCGTAACTAATGTTCAGGATTTGGAAAAGCAAACCTGAATAAATTTAAATAACAAACTAGTAAATTCTGCTCCACCAAAGTGCTTAGATACTTCAGTATATAAAACATCTGGAATTTCTCTAAAACAAAATTGTCTTAAATTTGTATTCTAAAAAGGAAAACTGTAAGAAACTGAGCTGTAATATCTCAACAGTTATATTAAAAACAAGTAAAGGCATTTTAAAGATTGGAGCAAGAGTGGAGTCATTTGTGAGAAAACCAATCACAGAGGAAGTCAAATAAAAATTTCTGAAAAGAGACTAAACTCACAGAAGTTATTAAACCAAAAAAATTAAAAATAAATAATAAAATAAAGTGCTCTAAAGTTAAGGTGGAGGAGAGAACTATCCTTAGCATGACCTTCAAAATTATTCACCCTGTGGAACATGAAGATTTTAGCAGAACAGTTCCATATCTTTTCTGCAGCTAATTCTGAGAAAACCAGTCATTGCTCAGTCCCCACAAGGGACTTGGTACATCATCACCTCCCTCTGGACCCATGTTCCTTAGAGCAGCATGTTCCTGTGACTTCTCATGAGGTTTTATGATTTCTCTTTATTCCTGTATGTCTTCTGTTTTGAAACTGAGCTAATCTGCTAAGGGTGCTCTGGCTAAGTGCACACCCAATCATTTAGATTTTACTCACCTGTGCTCTTTACTCTGGATTTACAGTCTACAAACTTGGCTTCACTTGTAATGTGTCAACATTTGATTTGATGGTAAACAACTGGCTTTTATAAAGTAGATGTGCCATTAGCCACCTGTTTTTTTTACTGGTTGATGTCCTAACACAGGAAATGGCAAATTCAAAGAGAAGTGTTAGAACTTCTTTCTGATAAAAGCCTACCTAGTCTGATCTTCTTATCTTCTTATCACTTAGTTACATGAAAATGCAATGCATATTTCAGACTTACAATAAAGTGGAGCTTTGTTATGAAAATCTCTTATTTAATAATTGGATGAATAAAAATAAAGAAAAAAGTCAGATGCATGTGGAAAGCAGATTTTTCTGGTGTTATCTTGGTGTGATTAGATCAGTTGTAGTTTGTATGTCCCTGTGTTCTTTCTATAGACATTTCTTATCAGTGTTTCCTATTCTGCATATTATGAATAAATGTCTTGATCTGAATTTTGCACTCCACTTGATAAAATTAGGCATAAATTGAGGGAGGGAAACAGATATCAAGAAGGTACTCCTTACCCAATACTGTAGGAAGTGAGACAAACTTCACACATGGTCCACCTCCTTGGTGTATTCTTGACTACTCAAAGGGAAACAGGGCAAGTGGTTTTGCTTAGAAATACCAGAAGTCACAAGGAATGTGTCACAACTGTGTAAATTTAGTATAATTTATTACTTAAGCTGCTCTTGTGTCTGTGGTTGGATTTGAAGTTGGCACAGGCATAACTGCTTTAGGTCTGACTTCACCTTCACACAGAAGTACTAATGGCTAGTAAGTCATCTAGGCAGCTGTTAAAAAAACAACCCTTTGCTGCAAGCTACATTAATCCCTTATATTGCTTTATTTTAAATGCTGTTTCTTTGCACTGCAGGTTTCAGCCACAACAGGAATCTGATGCTCTGACGTGCTGCCTGCTTATGTCTACAACTACTTCTCTAAGCCCACATCTTTAACTGGTGCCCAGTCTTTCTGAAAATGGTGCAGGTGCACAGAGGGCCACAAAGAGAGTGATGGCAGCAATATAAGATGCTGGGGTGGCAGGCAAAGCTGGTGAAAATGGAGGGAGAGCATTTTCCTCTCCTCTGGCAGTACAGGAACAATGCTGTGCACTCCTCCAGGACGTTTCACAGAGCAATGGGAAAGGTGAGTCCTTGCTGATCAGTAGCATATATTGCACTGCCTCTCTTGTACCTAATGGAGAAGCTGATGCAGATACCGACTTTTAAATATACATTTTTTTTTTTTTCTAACCGTGTAATCAGTTTCGTAGGAAGAAAATTGGAATTACATAAATTATGACAGGGATGAAGTTTAGTATTTACAATACAATCGTTTGGCGCTGAAGGTGGAGTGTGGAACAGCTTAGAAAAAACACGACCATACCTACTTCAGGTTAGATAAGTTGTAATTTCTCACGTGTGACTGAAATCATAGGATCTGAAATCATCTTAAAATCTGTAACTCCTTTCTCATGAGCCTGTTTTTGTCTTCCTTGTGACATCAGAAGTCTCTCTTCTTTGTACTTTTGAGTCAGGGTCTGTGTAGGGGGATACTAGAAGAAATCCACAATGTGTCCCTTACCTTCTAAAGTTGTTGGAAGGTATTACAAACAGAAGCCCCTGAAATTAATTTCTACATGCAGTGAGAACACATCTTTCTAGTGGTAGAAGAACTTTTAAAAAACCCAAGATGTAAAGAATTTCTTCTTCGTATATTCATCCTCTGTAATACTTATAACTGTTATTATTCAAGTTATTTTTTAAAGGTAAAGCTATATGTTCTCTGAGTATATCCAGGGCTGCAGTTACAATATGTCACTGATCGTCATGCTAATCCAGTTGTTTGTAACAGGAACCCCATTTCCCATACTACTGCCATCTAAAAGCTGGTCTAAAATTGAGCTTCTATTTGTAAAATCTTGTGCAGTGGTATCATTATGTACTTGCTGGTGCTTGTTTAGGAATGCTAGTGATAATTAATTGAGAAAAAAATGAGCTGTTTGATGATAAAACCAAAATAATTATACAAACTTGTAAAGTTTGCTCAGAAAGCCGATGAAGATTATTAAATGATGGCATGGCAATTAACAGTGACACCAATAAATCCAGTCACTTAGAAAGAGGGCAATTAATAACAAAATGCATCTTTATTCTTATACTGTGCTTGTAGTAAACAAGCATATTTATTTTGCCAGGCTCTTGAATTGTAAGTTAGCAACAAAAATACTTGTCAACGTATCTTTTCTTTTCTTTCCATCATATTCATTACCAAGAAGCACATCTACCTTTGAAGTACAAGTAATTTTTAAAGTTACTTCTTTCATGAACTATGAGGTTTACTCCTGGAGTGTGTTTTATGATATGATATTGTGTTATGCAATTGCTGGAGACAAACTTGTAGAGAAATGTGGAAAGTATTAAACACACCAAGTATGTATTCTCTATCCAATAAATATTTTCAAAAATTATTTAAGTTGCCAATATTGTGGAAAAAAAATGAAAATGTCTATTCCTTTCTACCTCTTCTCCACCTAACTTTCTACGAAAACTGTGTGGATAATTAAAAACCAGTTTAATCTGGGAACTTTAACTAACAGTTGAGATTTTACGATAAATACACACTACAGAAAACAGGTGCACAGAGGCAGACCCAGACCATTGAGAATTTCTCAGGTGACTTTTCAGCATTTCCAAAGATTTTCAGCTTTCAAAAAGACACCTTTCTACAAGTCAATACTATTTTAGCTAACATTTTCACAGGTTTTCAAACATATATTTTTACTTTGAGTTATATTTTTAAAGAATGTCTCATAAATCTCCCTTTCCACTGGAGTCTCAATCAGCCTGTTAAAGGGAAAAGTTCAGTTCAGAATGAATATATATGTACACACGGCTCAGGGGACAAACATTTAGACAAGATAGAATTTCAAATTGGCATAATTTCTGATGGCTAGGGATTTGAATGAAGAATGTCATTGTGCATAATATCTTCTCCTTTCAAAAGAGAAAATAGTATCTGGTATTTTAGGTGATAGTGTGAGGATGAAGCAAATATCAACCCTCCATGATGGTCCCCCTGGCCAAAATGGCAGATGCTACTGAACGTTACAGTGATAGGTGCTTATCTTCCACAGTGAGATATTTTAAGTTGCCAGAAGTAAAATTGCACCTAAGAATTACTGCTTTCACAAGAGCAGAAAATATAACTTTTTAAAGAATGTAATTCTGAAGAGCTATGAACCCATTCCAGTATTTCTTCTTTGTAACTCAGAGATAGCATTCCTGAGCCTGAGTGCTCTTGTTCTGCTTTTTGTTTTCTTGAAACATAAAGCTTGACATGGAGTATATTTCTGAGTATATAACCTGGGTTAAAAGCAAATTACACTAGCTGTAACCCAGCCTTCACTTGAGGACAACATCTCCATAAGATGTCTCACACCTACCAGCCTGAGTTCGCCTCATGTCAAGATAATTGCACTTCATGAATCGCCTCTCATAGTAACCATTCTGAAGATGCTGTAGGAAAATCTTTTTCCACAAAAACCGTTTTCTATCTCAAATAGAGCTGACAGAAACCAGTTCTGGCAGGGCAATTATTTGTTTGCATGGAGTAATCCCAACTTGGAAAGCAATTAAATGAAGTGGTTGTGTCTGGTTGAGTGACTGGGTCTTGGGAATGTGTACAAGGGCTGCATGCATTTATTTCTTTTAAGCTTATTTGGTTTAAAGCAGGTTCTTGCATGGGGAGATTGCAAAAATATAAACTCCAGTTTCTGTGACATAAATGTGTGATGGAAACCACTATATTAAACACATATCTCATCCTCTTATTCAGCCAAGCATAATTTTAAAATTCCTTTTAATACTTAGTATACTGCATTTAGTGTTATTTGAAACCAAACTGATGCTGCTTTTAATAAATCATCATTAAAAAGATACAAATTCCCTCAGAGATAAATATCTCTGCAACTCTTTTTGTAAAGTAGCCATGAAGTGTCTAATTTATAATAAAAGTCTGTCTTTAGCTGTGTTTTGAAATACTAGTTTAAAATGGTTTAATCTCTTTCTAGAGGGGAAAAAAATTACTCTTGACCTAATGACATAATGGCTCAAAAACAGCCTCGTCAGAGAAAATGAAGCATTATTTTAATCTGAATTTATAACCTTCTAAATAAATACAAATCCTTTTATTAAGATAAAGTAGCAAAATAAATAATCATGCTGGAACCATTCATGTATTTAATTACAGAATATTGTTCTATGTTACATTACTTTGCAATCAATCTTTAGCTATCTTTTTCTTAATCTTTTGAAGAAACTCACAAAATAAATTATTTCCTTTAATCTTCATGTAAAGATATTAATTTATGTAAGTGATATGTCATATAAATTGCAAATATATATAAAATTCTATAAATAATACACTTAGAGATATTACTAGGCTTTTGACCCATATACTTCCTTGCAAATCCACAGAGTGGTCAATAACAGAACTTGAGAAGTTTTGGAAACTATTATTCCCAATGATTCAGTAGAGCCAGCATCTTCTGATATAAGATAAACTATTAAATTCTGCCAGAAAATAAGATACTGTGCAGATTTTTATGTATGAAAGAAATAGACAGTATTGTCTAATTAAGAAAAAGAAAGCCCATATGAAGGTAGTCCATGATTTTAGAATATTAGGTTAGATATATAAACAAGTAGCTGTAAAGATTATATTTATCATTTTTTTTTGCTGCTATTCTTTTTTTTTTTTTTGGAGGTGGAGCATCTTTAAAAGCCTTACTTCTTAAAAAAAAATGGTGTCACTGTGGAAATACATATCAACTGGAGAAATAAAATGACCGGAAGCTAAAAGTAACCTGATAATGTTTGCGGCCCAAAAGAAATGCAATTAAAAAAGACCGATCGTTGTACACTGTAAAAATGAAAGTTAGTTTTTAAAAACGATTGCTATGAGTATTAATGCAAAACAGGATTTATAATTTTGATAGCAAAAGATTTTGCAGTCTGCAAGACTTTGTGATATGCAGTTCACAAACCTTTTTAATTCCGTCTCTACTTGGATTCCTTGCCTCTTCTCCTCTCCAAACCCCTCACTCTGGCTGCCCCTACCAGTTCTCCCTGTTGGCAGGGACATAGTAACCTTCCAAGATGTAGCCTCATGACAGAATGGGGAATTGTATGACTCAAAGCTCTAGAAAATTCATACTGACTTTGTGCTCAGGCATGGAAATTTTTTTCTGTGGTGGTATTATCTTGAGACTGGAAAAGAAGCTCAGAGTCCTGGTGGACAAAATAAAATAATACCTTCCCATGCTAAAAGGTGTAAGAAGGTTTGTGTTTCCAGCTTCTTACCAACTCAGCTTGGTGGAATTTTGCTGTTTCCACCTTTTTCCTAGGGAATGAAATATATTACCATCTTATTTCACACACAGGAAAACAGAGGCCCAAGCTGATGTAAATCTAGTTGGAGAATAAGGTTTTTGTGACATTTAACTCTGCATATGGTTGTCTTTGTTATAATTACCAGTATGAAAAACAGAAAAAATAGGGCAATTATAAATCAAGAAAAGAGCATATCTCACAGTCTGTGGCTTGAATACAACATCTCCTGAGTATGCGGGCCTAAAATATTTTTGCTTTTTTCATTAATCTAAATGAACTGTAAAATTATCCACTCCAGTATGTGGGCATCATGAACTTAGAAACGGCTCATGGGAAATCAATAAAAGTCTTGATTTGATTTGAAGTTTGAATATAATATAGAAGACCAAAGACATATACCAAGGATAAGAAATTTTCCAGTAGAAAATAATGTCTGCTGTAGTGATGCTATAAATGTTTGATATGCCCTTGGAGCTATGCAGCCAAGGCTCCTCCATCCCAGCTAAAGCAAGAAGCACTCCTCTCTGTGTTTCTGTAGTCTCTAACAACTCAGCCTGAGACAAGAACAGGTTCTGAGTTTCAGAAGTTGGTGACAAGGACAAAGACAGCTTGGGGAAATGAAGTTATTTCAGCCTGGGAAGATCAATTGATTACTACTCCCTCTCGCAATCTACACTGCATAACAACAAAATACACCGAATGAACTGAAGTTCTGAATGGACTAACTCTTAAGGTACAAATTCTGCCTGGTGAAAATGGGAACTTTTTCCATGCCACAGACAGCTCTGGAGGAGGAATGCTTGCATGTGTTTTCTTTATATAATTACGAAGTTTCTGGTATTTACCTGTGTAGGAATTTCAGAAGAACACCTCAACCTCAACCCCAATTAAAATATGCAGTGAAATGTTGATGGATTAATTCTGAGTTCCTAAACTATAATGGATCTGCAAATAAGCTGCTTTGCAAAACTGGTGAAGTTTCTCAGGAAATGCTGAAAAGTACTTTGTGAAGGTATTGATATCTAGCCTGAGTTTAAGGTGCAATTAGACAAAAGAACAAAAAAACCTACCAGGCAGTGCAAAACTATTTATTTTTAATTTAGACAGAAGTGAACATGATCTGAAAATCCAAACTGAGTTTAGATTAACAAAGATCTTTGAATTATGGAGTATGAAGAAGAAGGATTTATTGTTTAACAGATAGGGAAAATGGTCCTACGCAAAAGCCCCATTTTTCATGGTGTTTATTTTCAAAGTTTTGTTCTGCTTTTAACTATAATCTAAATCCTACTGTCTCAAACTCATTGTTGCTTCACAGTAGTTTGGCTTATTAGTATTACTACTTATGAAGAGTGGAATTAAAAAGAATTTTAACTGCTGTCAAACAGGTGAGATGTTCTATATTGAATGTATTGAAGTAATTTAACTTTTTTTTTTTTTTTTTTTTTTTGGGGGGGGGGTCTCTGGTTACCTGTTAATCATGTTTCATTCTACAAGAAGTAATGAGAATGCTGTTATTTTAGATGTCAGGCTCTGGTAGAACTCACAGAACTATGCATAACATGTTACAGCCTCCTTATAGGTCATTTTTTTCAGAAACCTTTAGCAGGTATCTGTTACAGCTGCATTAGGACAGCAGTCAGGAGGCTCTGAGTCTGTCTTCCTAGCCCTTCCTTGGACTTTGTCCCAGAGCCCTCCCCTTTATCTGTTCCCAGTTTTACCTCTCTTCCTTAAAAATTAATATTTTTTACTATAAGACAATAATGTCTCGAATAAGCAAAATTTCACTGAAATGCCTTTCAAACCCCATTATTCAGCTTGAGATTTGAGTATACACTGTCAAAATAATTTAAAAATATTCTAACCTATGTAAAAAAAAAATAAAAATAAAAATCTTGTTATTGGTCAAGGGAGGATATAACGTTGATTTTCCTCTTCTAGGTGTATGATTTGTTCACTTTTTCAAACTCTTTTTTTCCTCTATTAGCATGAATTTGTGATTCCTCCACAATGTCTGCAGCCTTTCTCTGCTACTAGGGAGATTATTCCCCTCTGCTTATTATCAAGGGTTTAAAGAAAAGAATTGTGAAACAAAACTCTTACTTCACTCCCATGGTGGGTTTTTCCTGTTGTAAAGGGGTTGAAGTGTTTTTACTGACTTTTCCACATCAAGATACCTAAGGCTGTGAAGAAGTTATTCTTTAGGTTCATTTAAAAAGTATTTTTCTAAGTCTCTCCTTTTCACTTCTCTCTTTCCAGTACTTTAGTTTGTCTTATATAGCGAGCAGATTACCTTCCCTCTGAATTTATCAGGTGTTACAAGTTCATTTAAAAAGTATTTTTCTAAGTCTCTCTTTTTCACTCCTCTCTTCCAGTACTTTAGTTTGTCTTATATAGCAAGCAGATTATCTTCCCTCTGAATTTATCATTTTACTAATCTTTTCAGTCTTCTCTAATTAACTCTGGCTCTCATGTAAAGGCTGGGACTGCATGTATTTTTGTCAAGGTGATGCCTGCTTGATGTGAAACAACTGCTGTGATTCCTGTTTCTCAAAATTTCAAGTACAAGTCACTTGATTTCTGTCCAGATTCCTGTGCAGAAAGAACAGAAGACAATCAGTTATTTCTTCTTTTCTATTTCACCCAGGAAAATGTGCAAGCTGTTTTCCATGTTGCTGCATGAATGCAGGCTGTCCTCAGAGATGAGAGTCGTTTCAGTCTATTGATTTAGCCTAACCTACACTGTAACCTCTCCTGAGACTCAGTATATGCTTGGCAAGATTTTAAAATAGTTGTGTAAGAGTCCTTTAATGAATAAAGTCAAAAGCCAGTTCAATAGTCCTGTTGTAATACAGATATAACAACAACAACAACCTGATATCTACAAAAACCCCCAGAATTTAAAAATATTTTTGTCTTGCAGTCACCTCTTCAGAGAAAAGGAGAAAAAAGTAGCCAGCATTTTCCACAGAATCACATAATCACAATGATTGAGGCTGGAAGAGATAGCTGGAAGTCACCTTGTCCAACACTTCTGCTAAAGCAAGGTCACCTAGAGCTGGTTATTCAGCACCAGATGGCTTTTGAATATCTCCAAGGAAGGAAACTCTGCTACCTCTCTAGGCAACCTGTGCCAGTCATCATCATGGTAAAAAAGTATTTCTTTATGGAAGACAGTGTCAAAGGCCTTGCTGAAGTCCACGTAAACAATATGCAATGCTTTCTTCGCATCTACCAGGCCAGTCACTACATCATAGAAATTCATCAAGTTGGTCAAGCATGACTTCCACTTGGAGGAAGTCCTGGCTATTCCTGATTATATTCTTATTCTTAATGTACCTGGAAGTGGTTTCTAGGATTAGCTGCTCCATCACCTTCCCAGAGATTGAGGTGAGACCTACTGTTCTGTAATTACCTGGGTCCTCCTTCTTGAAGATGGGGACTACATTTGTTTTCCTCCGGTCTCTGTACACTTCTCCCAATGGCCGTGATCGATTAAAGATTATTAAGAATGGCCTCACAATGATATGTGACAGTTCCCTCAGCACTTGTGGGTGGATACCCTCAGGGCCTGAGCCCAGATGACTTCAGTATTATTTACTTCATGTTATATACCAGGGACTTGATATCTGGACTAGTTCTCATGGAAACCAGTTAAGGCTGCTGACTCCTACTGACTTTTAGTATAATACATCTGTGAGAGAACAGTCCAAGTCTGGAAATAGTCCAGTGGAGGGCTACTAAGATGATTAAGGGGCTGGAGCATCTTTCTTACAAGGAAAGACTGAGAGAGTTTGGTCCGTTTAGCCTAGAGAAGAGAAGACTGAGAGGGGACCTTATTAATGTTTATAAATATCTAAAGAGCGAATGTCAAGAAGATGGGGCCAGACTCTTTTCAGTGGTGGCCAACAATAGGACAAAAGGCAATGGACACAAGCTGGAAAACAGGAGGTTCCGCTTAAACATGAGGGAAAACTTCTTTACTGTGAGGGTGCCAGAGCACTGGAACAGGCTGCCCAGAGAGGATTTATAGTCTTCATCTCTGGAGACATTCAAAACATGCCTGGATGCAGTCCTGTGCAACTTGCTTTAGGTGAATCCACTTTGGCAGGGAGGTTGGACTAGATGATCTCCAGAGATCCCTTCCAACCCCTACCATTCTGTGATTCTGTGAAGTCACAAAATGAGCACTTAGGCAAATGACTATTGTCCTTGCAGGAGGTCTCTTTCCAACGTGGCCTTCAAATAAGGTATCAAAGAGAAGAGAATTCACACTCCCACACACCCCATCCTTTTTTTCAGTCTGGGACACTGATGCACAGAGGAAGTTACTTTCCATTGCAAGAAAAGAAGACAAGTTCCTCAACATTGTCTTTTCTGCTCTTATCACAACACTGAAAAATGTCTTGTGAAACTGTTAAGAAATTGATAGGGAAAAAATGAAGGTATTTTCCCAGGTTGGTAAAGTTTTTCCAGAGCAGTGTCTTAGAAATGACAAAAAGGCATGGCTACCTAATCCCAGGTGGGTTTGAACCACCTTAATTTTGACAGCCTCTGAAGGACCATTATTTTTCCTGTATGGAAAATTATGAGGATAAGGGAGATGAAAAGAAAGATTATCCTGCCTTCACAGAGAGCAAGAGGTCACTGATGTGTATACTAAACCTGCTGGACATTTGGGGCCTTCTTTTGTACCCTAGTCTGGACAGCAGTATAATTTGAAACTTCGACTCTGTATGGGAGTACAATAACATTTCCACACCAAACTCGCTGGCTACTGGCCCTAAAGAATGACCCTTGCTTGTGGTGAAGTGCCTCAGACAACACAGAGGAACAGCTCCTGATTCCTTGCCACAGCAAGCAGTAATACATCCTCATGCTCACTCTCCTGTTTCTGCAGCTCTGTTCATCCTAGGATTGCAAACCTCCTTACACATGAATTCTCATAGCTTGTTGGAGTTACATAGAACAGAATTTATTTTCAAAGCAAATCAGCAATAAACCAATAAGAGATTCAAGGTTTTCCAGCACTTACCCTTGCTGTTTCCCAGCCTCTAGACCAACTTCTGTGATGCATATGGCAGGATGTGAAATAAGGCTGAAGGACTGAAGATATATTGCTAGGATGTACTGGCAGCCTACATGGTACGGAGTATTTTGGAATTTACAAAACCTTTGCACTTCAGCTCAGTAACCTGTGGGGCTTGCCACTTACCTCTCACTGTTATTGTCAGATTGAAAGACCCTATGAGGAATAAAGCTGACAACATATTGTTGTCAGTCTCCGCTGCCTCCAAAATAACAAATTCAAAAGAAACAACTGTCTGTAGACATTTGTTTGTTTAGGCAGAGGTAACAGATGGGCATGAACCATACAATCATATGGTGCTCTCCCTCTTTTCATGAAGTAATCAATTGTGAAATCTGCAGCTGGGGGCTTCAATATTGCTTTCTTGTTCTCTGTTGTGATTTTAGCATGCTGCCGGTTTAACACAGAATTACCTACTGTGATAATTTCGCTTGGCTAGCCCTCAGCTAGCAGCCAACACAGCCGTTCACCCACTCTCCCCCCTCCCAGGGGATAAGGGAGAGGATTGGGGGCAAAGATAAGGAGACTTGTAGAGTGAGATAAGAACAATTTAATAATAGAAAGAAAAGAAAAATTAAAATAATACTAATATTAAAATCACAGTGATAATGATAACAGTAACAAAATATGGAAATGAGTGATACCCAGTGCAACTGCTCACCACCCACCAACCAAGCCCGGTCTGTTCCCACATAACGATCCTGGAGGAGCAACAATCCCAAACCAAAACCGCAATCCTGGAAGGGTGAGAGCCAGAGTGAAGGCCAGCGAGAACCAAAAGAGGAAGAGCCCCTCACTAATATACCGGACATGATGTGATATGATATGAAATAACCCATTGGGCATACCCAAATGCCAATTTAGCTTATTAATTTAAATATTCCTCACCCCCTTAAATCTTGCACTTGTAGACTAACAGAACACAAAGTCCTTCACTTCCAGCAACAAAAATGCAAACACTGGGATGTTCTCAGTGTTTCTCTCATAACAAGTCCCAGGCTGAAACCAAAACTCAGCGCTATTCTAGCTACTAAGAAGAAACATTAGACATTTGTCTAATCTTGGATGACATCAATTTTGTAATCTTACCAGACAACATATTCCAGTGCTAAGCTATCCCTGTGCTTGAACAGCTTTACCTGTTTTCCACTTTGCTTCACTGTAATCCCATTGTGTCTTGCTGTATCCAGAGTAGATAGGGAGAAAGTGTATTCCTTTCCTTTTTCTAATTACTTTTTATGTACTTATCTTTTGTAACTCACACTAAGCCACCTAATGCCTTTAATCTTTCCTCTAAGATCAGACATGTACTTTGATCAGACATGCTGATTTCTAGACTTTTTTCCTGCTTTCTCACATCTTTTCGTGAAGTGCAGCGTCTGAAACTGGCAGCTGAGGCTGGCCTAATTTGGTAGCATAAAAAAAATCACCTCAGAAGTCTCTCATACAATGCATCATTGTTCCAGCATTGTGATCCTGATGATTCAAACTCAGGCTATGATTCTCTGACAACCATAAGGGTGATGCAGGAGGAGAGAGGGACCACCAAACAGGGAGGCAAGAATGCAGCAACAAGAGTAACATGCTCTTTTGAGAGTGGGAACACAGCCAGGGTGTGATAAATGGATCCAGGCTGTGGTGACAGTTCAGTAGGTATTTAAAAGAATTTTGCTGCCACCTAGTACTCTGTGTTGGTAGAAGGGCTACTCTTTAGAAAAGCACTGAAAAGGATAACATACAGAAAGAGACCCCAGCCCTAAGTACATAATATCTAATGAGTTTCATATGTCAGAAATGGAAAAACAAACTCTGTGAGCCAGTGCCTTTGTGTGGAATAGCACTATCTGTATGGAAATTAGATCCATAATGTTATGATGTTTCTGTGAATGGTAACACACATTTTCTAACCTGCTCTATAACTGTAAACATAGTGGACTATATATTGCTTACTGCAGTACCTTTAAAATGTGCTCTTCTTAGTGCATATATCTTCCTAGTCCATGGTCTTTTCTCACGTCACTGCTTTATAGTGCTTTCTGACAGTCCAGACTCATTCAAGCTCAGCCTCTCTATCTGTGAAACCTGTTGGTCAAAATGCTGTCTCTGAAACAACCCAAGGGCTTGTCAGACAATCTTTGCCCTGTACTCTTCCTCCTTTTGAAACCTGGGTAAAAAGCCTCTCATTAACACAAGATGGATAATACTCTGGCTGATTCTACTAGCTCTAAAGAAAGAAACCAACCTAATAATCTCTCTTTGTCACTTTGGTAGTCAGTAGATACCTCTCTGAATAGACTTCATTCTATTGCATTTCTACTACCCAAAAACATGTATTCCATTGCAAAGTACAAATAAGTATCTATCTCCCTTCTTTTATCCATGGTCGATACTCCTAAACAATCCTTACCCTTATGCTAATATGGCAATCATTATTTATTTTACCTCACCAAATTTCTTGCATGCTACTTAAGTACTATTCTGCAGATTTGTGAATTATGTCCTATCATAGTATAATTACTTGGGTTTCCTTATATGGAATATTTGTGTCAAAATAATTGTCCCTTGAGTAGCACTTTTAAAATATCATTGACACTTAAACATGGAACTGAGAACCCTAAAAATTACTTTTAGGTTCCCAAGAATCCATTTATGCATTTCACTTTCTATATAATCAGTACAGAAATTTGTTGGTTTTTGCTAAATCTGCTTCCAAATATCATGGGCTAATCCCCTCACACATAGCTGGGGGACATGATGAGAAAATGTAAGAGTACGGTAAACTGTACAAATTTCTTCCTTGAAAATTAACATTTGTGAGACACATACATTACTTTAACACAGCAGTTACATATACATATGGAAAGGACCCTAGTTTATTGCCCTTTCAAGTATAGGTCATTCTTTTTGTTGTTTATGCACCATTTTCTATTTCTATTGTGGCTACATAACCAAAAATAAATTTCTGGCAGATTACTAAACACAAGTCCTTCATCCTGACATTTTTTATTGCTGCCCTATTAACCATAAGATTAGCTACCTACAGCCCCAAGATAGGCTGAGATGTGCATGAGTGGATCCACAAATGTAAATCTCAGTAAGAGCTGTAGTTTTTGTAACTTTCCCTCACGGGGACTAAGTTGCAGTGTTTGGCAGACCTCCGCTCATCTACAAAGAGTGATGAAAATTCTGGGATTAACACACAATATATTTATCTTTAGAAGATACAAGCCCTTTTTATGCATTGAGAGATTTTGACCTTTCAGATAACTTGCCTTCAGCACAGTAATATCAAATAAGCACGTTCAATTTAGTTCCACACTGTGATTACATTTCTGAAAGCTTGGAAAAGGTTCTGTAACCTGTCTGCATCTACAGGCAACAGATTGTAAAGGGACTTTATTTGGTCTGTGTGACCAAGAGCCTTGACTTTGTATTTTATGTATAATTTAAATGCTCCAAAGTATTTTGTTTTGGTTTGCCTTTATTTTTAGTTCTCATTTGGAAGTTTAAAGTCTTGTTGCAGGGATTTAAGACATCTGTTGTTTTTTAGGACAAGGAACGACAGACATTTGTTGCTTGGTGTAAGAGAGTTATTGGATAAAAGGATACATTAAAATTGACTGGCCTACTAATTAGAAATAGGTTTAGAATTGAGATACCTCTATATATTTCACATAAGCTTTTAAGGGCAAAGAGGTACAACATTTGTCTTAGATATAAATTAGAGACATGGAAAAAATAATATTACGAGTGTTTTGACTCAAAACAAAATATTGATCAAATTCCTCACTTCTCAAAAAGTGTGTTTCGGAAATTGTATATGGATATAGAACGCAATTTGGAAAGAAATGCCCAGTTAGAAATTAAGCTGCTTTCAACTTTCCCTTTTTTCATAGTATCCCACCAGTTGTTGTGCTTACTGGGATGTGACATTACAAACTTATCTGGGCTAAACCTATGTGTAATATAGAGAATATGTATATTCTGGCAACAGAATATTTTGACTATAATTTTGTTGTTTATTTTTCAGTTTATCTTAGAGAAAAACATTAAAGATAGGTACTATTTAGTACAGACAGAAATGTCTCTTGTCACCAACCCAGTACGGAACAGAGGAACAGACTTTTGGGATCATTTACCAGCTGGAAAATCCTTGCAGGAGTATAAGTTTCATGTGCATCTAGAGAAGCTGAAATTTCTATAGTATTTGTAAAAAATCAAACCAACAATAAAAAAAATCTGCATTTTTTTTTTAAATTGGAACAACCTAGAAAACCCTGAAATGTATGTCTGCTTTGAAGAGAGGGCTGAAGATAGACAGTCTTCACCCCTTTACACCCTGTTTGCATGATCATACTTGCCTCTTGCCTATTTCTAACTTTTAGGTTTTAGCCATTTGATTAAATCCTAAAAGACCTTATTTGATCTGATTGCTTCCACACTTAGACATATATTCTGGGTGACAAATTTTATCTGATTGCATACTTTTGTGACTACCAGAGGTGTTTTACTCTGTGTAAAATATTTGATATAGATGATTACATATTTCAACTTTTATCTTCTAGAGAGTCTAAGAGACCTCTTGTAATGTCAAAAAGTATGCAGTTTATATCATTATTTGAATCACTCGCAGGACAGAACAACATATTTTGCTCACTCTTTTTGTAGACCCATTATTACAGATACATTTTTTCTTTTGTATTGTCAAAGTAGAACCTGGAAAATCAAACTGAAAATATTTTTTGAGTTTTCTGATTTGTGCAGAAGTAAATAAGATTTTGATATACATTCTCATACTGCTTGTCTGCTTTTTTTTTTTTCTTTCTTTTTACTGGATTGTATGTTCTTAATTGCTATTTGCTTTTTCTAGACTTGTGGTAGAAATGGGTTTAGTGTACTTTTTATAGTTAGAATGGGTCCAGGTGAGAAAGATTTGCTGTCTGTTTTCAGATAGTTATATTATTTCACATTATTGTTTCAGGAACCATTCCTCTAAGTCTCTGTTTTTTGTCTTCTGATATATTTTTAAAATATTCTTTATACACTTTTTTCTCTCTTTGCATTAGATTGTGTTAGAAATCATTTCCTTCAGTTATCTCTGGCCTATGGATTTCAGTTTTAATTTTTTATTCACCTTTTTATTTCTTTTGTATTGATTTTAGTGTTTCTTTTAAATTAAAACTTTCCCTTCATGTTAAATGCAATTGCTACAGCTTCAAAAGTCCCATTACAATACTTCTGAGAATTCTTATGAAACCCTTAAAACTGTTGTGTTGACCCCTAAGTGGAAAAGAAGACAGAAGGCACAAACCAAACTTCTCTCCTCCATTTTACTCAAGAAGCACACCACAGCAAGAGATTTTAAAAACATCTGTGCTTGTAAGGTAAAAAAAAAAAAAAGTCTTAATGCTGTTTATCAACATATAAATTCAGCAAGATGAAAAATTTGAAACCACCAGTCTTCCTTTACAAAGAAGAGCTTGTGCATAATCTCAAGTAATAATTAAAATATTCTAAGAAAACAAGTGGAGCATTTTTGTTCCAAGTTCCATAACCTGAAGAGGATGAAAGAAGGATCACATCCTTTAGCAGTCTGGAGCTCCTTCCCTGTCTCTGGGGTAAGTGTTAAACCTGCTTCTCCTTGGTATACACAAAGTTAATTCCACAGAGAAATCAACTTTCTGTTTTTTGGACTTTTGCTGTAAAAGAACGTGATGGCCATTATGTTGATGATGTAGCAATACAGCTTTTTTCTTTATTGATTCCACCTGGTGAAATGCCTAGTTTTCACTGGTACTTCATTGAGAGGCACGAAAGTCTGGAACTTCATTTTGTTAACAAATGCAAAGATTTGTTTTACACAAAAGCTATACCTTGAATGGCTTGTCATAACACAGACAGGAGGAACAGCCCCTTCACGTGCACATGTACATCACATATATCACCATATTTCAGTCTTCAGACACACTTTATCACCAAAAGGCTTTCTGTTTTTGGCAGAGTGAGAATGAGAGAATTCAAGTAATCAAAACAGTCACTGACTGCCACACATATGCCTTTCTATTATCTTTTTTGGAGTGCTTTCTAACAGAATAGAAACATACAAGGATGACTGACTGAGTGATTTTCCATGTTGAGTGATCAAAAAACCTATGATCTAAAGCTAGATGGGGGATACTGTACAGTAAAATGGATGGAAAACAGCTTGCTGTACTTCTGCTCTATGCCTTCCGTTCTGAAATCTCTAATTACACACATGAGTATAAATTCTTCTTTTCTTTTCTAGCATGATAAACTGTAGGGTGAGGTCTATACCTCTAGTGTAAGCAAAAATTGTTTATATATTACTCTCAACACAAATTCCCTATATATTTCCTTTCCTGAGGAAGAACTTCCAATAAAAAGTGAATAATGAAAAAAATTTTATGGAATTTGAAAATTATTACCACAGCTACTATGAATTTTGACAGGCAAAAATGTTCTTCTGGTCAAAGGATCATTGTAAGTATTAACTGATTAAGAAATTATTTCATTACATCACTTTCATGAACAATTTTTTTAAAAGGTATTTCTATTTTTACATTCTTTCACTCCAAAGTATACGACGGGACCTTGGACAGTCAGCTCAAGGGTTTTCCCAGATTTCAGAGTATTTTAGAAGTGATTGTGAAGGAAAGCTGAATGGGGTTTGGTCTGTCTAAAACTAAAAGTAACTGTCATCTATAACAGGTAAAGTATGACTATTTATGAACTAGAAAAACTGAATTTCATTGGAGGAGAGAAAAATTGCAAGTTTTTTTGTTGCCTAAAAGATATCAATGGCTAGTTCAAGGGATAGCAATTATTGGTTGGTGTGAAATTACTTTGTTCCTCAAATCTAGTTTTAGATAAAGTATTGTAATTAACATTTTTGACAAATGTAATCCTTTGCTTTCATCTGAATTATTTGAAAACTCAGCTATTTCTACTTTAAAAAAAAAGTCATTTTCATAACATGACTTACATGTACCAGAGAAAAAGAATAAATTAAATTGCCTTCGCTTGTACTAGCTTTTTCTATATGACAGAAAGACTTCAGAGCACTGGAACTAAACAAATAAATAGCAAAAGAAAAAGCTCAGAAAAAAA
>NW_010340652.1:16400-18367 GCF_000700745.2 Antrostomus carolinensis | reverse complement strand
CAAGGGCCAGCCCAGTGAAACTATCACAGACAGGTAGAAGAAGGCCAGGCCAGGAGGAGGAGTTGCCCTTTCTGTGAGAGTGTAGGTGGCACACACAGAACTCTGTCTGATGATGAGCCAGCTGAGAACAGCACGTGGGCGTATGAGTGGCATAGTATGAGCATTTCAACACATTGGTGGGGGGAGAGCAAACCCAACAACCTGTAATTCTAGATGATAACTGTGCTCTGATTTTAAGCTTTGTCCTTTTCTGTGAACAGACTGTAGAAGACTTCATAGAGACAACAGAATTCTGCCTTGGGCTTTCTTGCACCCTTATAGACACATGCAGCTACTGGCCATGAGAAGCTTAGTTGTTTTTCACTTTCTCCTCTTCCCTTCTTTCTCTTTTCTCTTTGATCACAGTGATCCAGCATTTCTGGGATATTTGCACAATGTAGAATGTTTCTTTCATCACAGAATAAATGTTTCAGAGATGACATGCTAACTTTTCATGTTTACGCGGCTTTTTAACCTCAGTTTCTGACTTCAGTACTCTCATGGGGACTGCAGGAAAATGTTTATAATAAGGAAGAAGAATGTGTGTGTTGTAAGTCATCTCATTAATGCGATGTGGTTTCTGGAAACTCTGGAGGAGATGTGGGACAAGAGCCTGTGTTACACAACTAGATGTTCTTTTCTAGTTCAGGGATCTGTATTATCCTTCTATCAGTAAATTTGGTGAATAATCAGAACTATGGACTCCAGTCAATTAATTGTGCACCGAAGGTGTATTTTAATCTAGAAATACATGCATTTTAACTACGTTGGCTACAAAATTAATGTATAAGTGGCTGTATTAAAATTGCAGTTCAGTGGTTTGTTTTTTTTTTGAAGAAGTGACATTCGTTTTTTCTCCACAAGCTTGTCTGCTACTCATAAATATCCTGGGGAGAGGACCACTTGCCAAGAAAGCACTAACTATGGCTGAAACTTATCGGCCTTCTTAATTTGACATGTATTTGTAGCTGGCTTCATTCTTTTAGCACAGCTTAGTTCCAGTAAAAGTATGTAGGAAAACCACAGGCTCTGTACTGCACAAACTACGGGAGCTTGATTATTCAGTGGTGATTCACTGCTGACTCTTGAGCAGTGCCGTTGCCCCTGAAGCTGTCCAGCTGTATTTATCACATGTTTCTCTTGGATGTCGCTGGTTATTGCAGCAGAGATTTCTGGAAATCTTGTTTTCATATTGCACATATTTCTTCTAAATTTTTTTTTAGACTGCTTATACCTTTACAATAGCAATCCTACTAATAAATATTCTATTGAACATTACTGTTTTGACTGAAAGGAGTCTGTGTGTAGCTCCACATAAGACAGTTAAGTAGAAACAACTGCTATGTTATTTTAGGCCTAAAATAGAATGTAATGGGTAGTTGATTATTGATTGATGGTAGTTGATTGGTGGTAGTTAATTTGGCAATTAGCTGTGCATTTGTAGTTAAGCATATGTGCATGGCTTCCATGTAGACATGCATTTACTTTTGGGATTAATTTATAACAATGCATCACGTTCTGAATTTTTGAACTTTGATTACAAACTACTGATGTGGACGCAGCAGCCACCTCTTTAACGCTTTCAAAAAGATGCTCAACCTCTGAAAAACTAATGCCCTACTCCAGTTATGGAAGTGGAAAGTGAGCTGGATTTGCAGTTGTTCATGGCCTTCACAGCTGCTTCCAACTAGTTTGAATTGGAAAGGTGAGACCGTACTTAGAGGAAATGTAAAGAGGATTGAACTAGTTTGAATTGGAAAGGTGAGACCGTACTACTTAGAAGAAATGTAAGGAGGATTGGGACAGTCTCCGAGAAGACCAGTAAATCACTGGCCTGCAGTGCTTGCAGGTGGGCTGGACTGTTCAGGTGACACGTGGCCACGTCACACTGACAAAATGCAGACTGCCACCAAAAGCTGTTCCTCACC
>NW_010340652.1:14670-16364 GCF_000700745.2 Antrostomus carolinensis | reverse complement strand
ATTCCTGCGCCTTTACTTGTGTCGAGCTTTGAGGGTTTAATTTGCATTTTAATAAATGTAATTAATACTTTATTTTGCTGGGAAAATATATTAATTTAGCTAAAGATTTTACCCCTCCTTTATAAATTTACTGTTACTGTGTTTTTTTAATTTGCCCATCAGAATGGCATGAAAGATTGATACTGGTAAGACTGTCTATGCCACCTGTGTTTGTAAAGCCAACACAGTATATTTTAAAGGCAATTTTGTTCATTATAAATACCTGCTGGTGATTGTTTCCTGTTGATAGCAATAATTTTTAATTACTTTTTTTCACAGTGTTTTCTTAGCATTTGAATTTAAGCTCACTGGTCTCACTCCTAACTCTCTCACTTCCCTTTTTTAAAGCTGGACACCCCATGTGAAAACTTTTCTCGATAGGTTTTTCTACTAGACTTAAGAACATTTTTTTAAATTAAGTGGTTGATTCTTTTACTTCATAGTTTTTATTTCAACATAAAGGATATAATTTGTGCATGTCCTAAAATACTGCTTTGTTTTTAAAATATTCATAACAAAAAAAAGAGTGGTTCATTTGAGCTAAATAATTCCACTGACTGCTCTAAGAAAAAAAAAAAGTGTTAATAAATTTTCCACAGCTGCTGGGCAGCTGTGTAGGTTAAACCTTCCCTTTAATTATTTCTGTCTTTAAATTATTTGAGAAATAGATGAAGGAATACATTCTTCTTTTGAGTTCTGATGTCTTGAAAACATCAGAAAAATCTGTATTTGTAAATAGATTAAGAGGATGAAAGAACTTATGGCAGCAATTTTGCTTTTCTATGTAACTTTATGGTAAGAAATGAGGTTAATGGCAATAGTGGAAGAAATGGAAAAAGAGAGACAGAGAGCTGGGAAACTTTTATATTGACAATAATTCTGGATATCAAACTGTGTTATTGGGGAGGATAAACCATAGAGGAAGCGTTGTGGTTTAGCCCTGGCAGGCAGCTAAGCACCACACAGCCACTCGCTCACTCCTCCCTCCATCCATGGAATAGGGGAGAGAATCACAGCAGCCAAAGTGAGAAAACTCATGGGGTGAGATAAAGGCAACTTATAATTAAAAAATCGAAGGAAAAAACAAACAAACAAACAAAAACAACAAAAAGGGGGAGAAAAAAAAAATGCAAAACCAAGAAAAACAAAAGATGCAAAAGAAAACAGCTGCTCACTGACTGCTGCCCAGCCAGTCTCCAAGCAGGGACAGCCCCTGCAAACTTCCACCCTCCAGTTTCATTGCTGAGCACGGTGTTATGTGGTGTGGGACATCCCTGTGGTCAGTTGGGGTCAGCTGTCCCTGCTGTGTCCCCTCTCAACTCCTTGTGCAGCCCCAGCTTCCTCGCTGGTGGGGTGGGGTGAGAAGCAGGAAAGTTCTTGGTGCTGTGTAAGCTCAGGGATAACTGAAACATCCCTGTGTTATCAACACTGTTTTCAGCACAAACCCAAAACAGCCCCTTACCAGCTGCTAGGAAGAAAATTAACTCCATCCTGACCAATACCAGCACAGGGAGCGTGTAGAAGAAAAAGTAAGAAACATATTCTATGTAGACAGACTTGGTAGAAAAATATCACAGAATCATCCCAGAATGGTGGGGGTTGGAGGGGACCTCAGGAGACCATCCAGTCCAACCCCTCTGCCAAAGCAGGTTCCC
>NW_010340652.1:0-14318 GCF_000700745.2 Antrostomus carolinensis | reverse complement strand
GCTGGACTCTCTCCAGAAGATCCCTGTCCCTCTTGAACTGGGGAGCCCAGAACTGGACACAACACTCCGGATGTGGCCTCAGCAGGGCAGAGCAGAGGGGGAGGAGAACCTCCCTTGACCTGCTGGCCACGCTCTTTTTAATGCCCCCCAGGACACTGTTGGCCTTCCTGGCCACAGGACACACTGCTGCCTCATGGCGAACCTGCTGCCCACCAGCACACCCAGGTCCTTTTCCACAGAGCTCAAAACCAACAGGAGGATGTGTCTGTAGGAGATAATGCTGTTAATTTTAAGGAGGTTTTTGTTTCTGTTGGTTTATATTTCAGATTAGATTATCAAACACTGACAGGTCCAGTGAACATATAAAATAGTTTGCGTAAAGCATCGTTAAGCTCAGTGTCCAGAAGGTACTTCAGAATTATAAAGTTCAGCATTTATTAAGGCAGAGACTTGCTCTTTTCTTGCTTAAAGTTAGTTTGGAATTACTTTAGAAATGCCAGTTAAAATATAATCTTGGTTTCTTGAGTGAGGGAGGATTATCCAATTTGAGAAGTACCTGACTCGTGGGGAGGGCAGGGAAAATGATGATGTAGTTTCTCTTTCCTGCTGTAATATGTACTGTCATCTTATTTTCAAGGAGTTTTGAAGAAATCTGACGGGTGGGTTGGTTTGGGTTGCTGTGAGCTGGCTATCGCTGTGGAATGTCGGCAAGCGTGTAAACAGGTAAGGCCTTCTGACTGTTTTTTCTGTGGTTCATGTCAAATGACACCATGTTGAATTCATTTATGTGTTACTGCTTATGAACTTCAGGCTTGATACATTTTTTTACATCAAAATTAAATTATTGCTTAAGCTCTTAAACTCTCTTTAAAATTGCAAACTAAGACTAGATACTTCCCAGGAAGTACTGCTGGTGATAAATGTGAGCAACCAAATTCCACATTTTTCAAGTGAATTTTAAGTAGTAAAAGTTCAAGTCTACTGAGATGAAAACCTCTTTTTAAAAAGTGGTGGGTTTTTGGGGAGACTTTTTTTGGATATCTGTTTTCAGCTGTGTTGGAGGACTAGGCTGCTTGCTATGACTTGATGAGCCTCAAGACGAAATTTGAACACCTTAGGGTGACCTGTGTCTTTTCTTTTTTCTACATTCTGCTGCCACGTTTCATTGCTCAGTGGTGAAGATACAGTGAAGAAGAAATCTTCCTGTGTTTCTGACTTTGACACCACAGAAATTCCAGCGGGAGAGCAGGCAAACTGGCTGCAGGCACATGGCCAGGGAAGCTCATCCACTCGGTTTTGCTTTGCGAACAGCAGGCGTGTGATTATTGCTGATGTGCTCTATTTCATTCCTTTGTAGTAATTTATTGACTGCATCCATAAAGATTCTGAAGCTCTCTTTGGTTATGCTAAATTTAATTTTTTTAAAATTTTTTGGTCGCAATCTATACATGAAAATTGATATTTTAAAATAATGGTGAGTGGAAGGAAATACATGGCTGTTTCTAAGCTCCCTTTTTTCACAGCATAAAGTTTAGCGATGCGACATAGTGCTTACAGTCCCCAATAGATTTTTTTGCCTCTTCCAAGAGTTTTTGGTTCATCGAATGGAAGAAAGTTGGTTTTGGTATTACTATATCACTATTTTTGTCAAGTGACAATTTTAAGCATAATATGTAAATTTAGCAGTGACCTTTTTATTAAAATCTGTGAAGCATTTTATGATTCTCCCCTCCAAAAAATATATGCTTGTGACATTATAAATATCTTAAAAGTTAAGAAGCATGTAATTTTTTATCATCATCCTTGTAACTCAGTTCTGGAGTGTTGAGATGTACTGAATAGTCACTGTAGTGTCTTGCATGTTACCTGTGGAATCTTGATCGTGGAGTAGCAGCCTACTGCAGATTGTTGGCCTGCAAAAAAGATACGCTACCTTCACCCCAAAGTGTGTGGTTCAGGCTGTTTGACAAGAGATGAGCAGCAAATACACAAACTGAGTGGTGTGGAAAAGAGAAGAGGAGCAAGTAAACAAACTGGGTACATTTGATCTTCTAGAAAGATCCATTTATCTGTTCCCAAATGTATTTCTTAGCAAAGTTTTCGTATTTATCCTAATGTTTAAGTGTTTCCCAGACCTGATAAAAACACTTCTGTTTATTGCTGTTAATTTAGTCTTATTATTGTCATATAATTTCTCATAATTCTCAGAATCAGGTGCTGTATTGTTTGATTGCAGACTCTGCTGTCTCAGAATCTTGGCTGTATTTTGTACTTTAGCTGACTCTGGTTGATATATTTCGTATGGTTTCACTTTAAACTAAAATGTAGATACTGGGGATAATGGGAAATATTTGGATTTTCATTTTGGTTCTTGAAACTTGAGAGGGTTTCGGAGGCATTTTGAAGAAGGTGATATGATAGGCTTTACTTTGGTATTTTGAATTACTGGAGAGAGAAATAATTAATGTTAGTAGTAGTAATAATTTTTAGTACCTGTCATGAAAAAGGAGCAAGAGGTGCTCTACAGAAGAAACTGATCTGCAGTTTGAAGGGGGAATTTCTGCAACTCAGTCTGACAATAGGAACTGTAGGACTGTTCGTACAAGATAGAAGGGAAGGTAAAGAGATACGTAAGTGGCACAGAGCATGCAAAATGGGGAGATTTTTATGCTCAAGTTCTTCCATTTCCTAAATGTTTCCCAGATTCTGCTCTATCTGGTTAACTTTTTACAAAAACCTTTGTGTGCTTCCTATATCAACTAACTTGGTGCAGAAATATGAGGTTTTGGGTGTTTAATTAAATGTAATATTGACAGTCATGGTTTCAGCTTTTTTTCTTAAAGCTTTACATGGATTCTTTAGGTTCTTAAAAAGGAGCATTTAAATAGATCATGGATCCATGGTTATCACCTTAATATAAAGGTAGAATTGTCTTTATTTTGCAACATAATTTTCTTATTTTCTGCAACAAATGGAGAAAATTATCTGTCTTTCAGGCTTCTGCGAAGAATGATGTTTTAAAGATCTGCAGGAAGGAATACGAGGTATGTGTAGATATGTCTGGATATATCTTATTAAAAATCAACTGGTTTATAAATTCTGTAAGAAATATCCTGTAGAAGAGGGAAAGTCCAGTGCTCTTATAGTCATATTTCCGGATATACTAATTTCCATCCAAATGTAAATGATCTCTCTCTACAGTACAGTAATTTTCCATAAAAAGGACTTGTATCTTTTTAGACTTGCATATATCTTAATTGGAATGAAAAAGACATAACTTTCAAAATGGAGACAGTTTGTTTCATGGAAGTTCTGGTGAAGGTCGGCATTCATTGTGAGCATTCATTCTGTCAGAAACATTTTGGTTTCTATAGTGGGAGAGTCAGCCTGAAAGTGACCTAAAGAAATAGACTCAGGAAGGAATCACCTTTTACATATCCTATCCTAATGTCAGTCATTTCAAATGAATAATATTTTATAACATCAGTGAAACTGTTAATGCTTGCAATTATTTTTACTGTTCTACTCTTAAAATTGATCATCAGGATGTTTTCAGAAGTCTGCCTATACCTATATTCTTTTTAACACAGTTTGTAGAAATGCTGTTCTGCCAGGACTTCCTTTCTTTCAATCTGTTTCTTAATTAAAAGCCAAATACCTCCTCGTCCCACTCATCTCATTTCCTTCCACCCTGAATTAGGTAGTCCTGCATCAATTCTGCCCATGATCAGCAGTTCAGGATATCACAGTTCTCTGTTCTCTTGATTTGGGCAGAAGTATAGCAGGTTTCCTGTTTTTCCAGGAAACATTATATTCCTTTTTTTTTTTTTTTTCCCCTCCCTTTGGTCCTTTTATCTAAAAAATTTACCGAATATTTTCCTGGACTGTTGAAGTTAACCTCAGCTTGCTGTCTTAAAAATGAATTTTCATTTTAAGTAGTTCTGTCCCCTCTCATGCTGTGATATGCTGTACTGTCAACATCTATAAGCTTCTCCTCTATTATGCTGGTCTGTTTCCTTCTTTTTTTCTGGATTTCTGCATTGCTGTAGGAGGTTGGCCAATATGGGTTGAAGGAGAACGGGAAAGGAAAGGTAAGAGATTAAAGAATGACTACAAAATGGTGATAGTCATCTTATTTGCTTTTCCTAGTTCTTCCTTTTTTCCAGTTTTTAAGGTAAATTCTGGAAAGTGGGTCCCTCACTCTTACTCAAGAGTGATCTTGCGGTTACTGTACAGAAAAACTTCACTATTTCTATCAATGCAACACTAAAAGAGAAGGAGAGGGAGGAAAATGATGGAAGAAGGAATCAGTCTTTTGGCTGGTGAAGACTGAAAGAGAACTTATTTTAAATGAGTCCTGGTAATAGATAGAGATGCTGTGTCAGGGACAGAAATGGCAGAATTTTGTATGACAATGGGTTTTCCTGTGTATCTGGGCTTACAGGTACTCATGAAAAATAGTACTTACAGTGCTCTCCCATTGGTTATATAAAATGCAAGGAAGTTTTGCCTAGGATTGAGGATTCCAAAAAATACTTCAGGAGGAAACCTGCACTTTTTCACACCCTAGTAATTCTTTCTCCTTTAAAAAAAAAAAAGTAAGAATAAATCTTGGTGCCTTGGTGAGTATGTCCTGCTCCCTCTGTAGTCTGTAAACTTCTGTCTCTGTGACTGGTACCGTACTTCGTACTCAGTTGAGTTGGCTGGGGAAGAAACTGAATGACTGGGAAGGGAGTGGCTAGTGAAAGAGGGGACTGAAGATCAGAAACAGCCTGTGAATGACAAAAACACAATGTCATACATACTGTGTTTGTATTTAAGAATTCATGCTTCACTAAAAATGAGGATCCAATTGGAGAATTAGTTTACCATATAGATCGTAGTGCTTGTTCATCAGCTCTCAAGTATGTTATTGAGGTATTGAATATATAAGTGCATGACATGTAAGTAAAAACTAGCTGAATGGAGAATATGAAAGGATAATTCCCTTTTTGTAAACACTCTCACAGCTTACTAACTTCCATAGCTTACATACTCACATGAGGATTTCCCAGAGGATTTTCACAAGCCTCTTACAATAGTTAACTAAACTGTGTGTAGTAATTTTCTGTAATCTTTTGAGATTAGGGAAGCAACTTCATGAGTTATCCTTCAGCTTCCCACTAAGTTAGTGAACATGAAGAATGAGGTAAGTCTTCAAGGGTAGGGCATAGGATTCACCCCAAACTCCAAGCAGGAGGTGTCCCAGAGTTGCTAAGCAGAGTCTCAGGTCGTACAGTAGCAGAATCACTTTAGCATTGATGTGCCAGCTTTTCATAAGATTAACTGAAGATGCTTTTTCTGCTGATCATGTTTCTGGATTACTTTTACTGTAAATATTTATGAAGCCTGTGATTCCTCTAATTTGGAGATGTTACACCTTTTAGAAATGAATCATGTTGTAATAAAGCTGTTCATTTTTGATCAGCGCATTGAAGATTGCATATCCTATGAAGCATTTTCTGTTTTCAAGTAGCACTGCATACAGAAATGAAAAAACTTAACACAGCTTGCTGAGTATTTTGAGTGTTACTGAAATGTACTTTATTTGCCTTCTTTTAAGAGATTTTATTCTGATAGTTCGCTTCCCATCTTCTGCTTCTCAGATACTTATTTTGTCTTCTTCATTTTTTCTGTAGCTCTGTGCATCTCAACTCTTTTGTCTTTCACTACTTCTTCCAGCTTTCTGCTATCCTGTTCACCTTCCTCTAAAAAGAAGGTAGGTAATAGTCAAAGGAAGAAGAAAAAAGAAGAGGAGACTGTGTGGATTGTATGTAGGATTTTGTGGTTTTCCTATTTTTTAAAAGTTTTTTGCAAAGTTGAGATTCATTTTTTGAAAACACCGCATGGGATACGTGCTTGGAGGAGTAACTGAAAATAGTTTTTAAAGCTTGAAATAAGCTGTAAAAGCTTTATTATTGCGTTTAAGATCACTTTTCTTTCTTCTGTGCATGTAAAGGGTAGTACTAAAATTTCCCTTATGTTACAACTCTTGGGTCTCTACACTGCACACTGTTGAGTTCACCTCTCTGCACATCAAGAACTCCAGTTCTTATTTCATGTTTATTAAGTAAGACATTCACACTTCTCTAGTTAACTGGCATTATATGAGAGCCTTGCTGCAGCTGAGTGCTATTGACATCTGCCATGCAGTTGGAATATAATTGGAAATGTTGCCAGTTATTTAGCTTCTGCTCTTAAAAGTGTTTTTGACGCCCAACAGTAAACACTTTTGATGTCCCTGGACTGTTTAAAAGTATTTTTGCTCTCACAGATTTAAGCACTGGTTAGTTTAATCTGACTTTATTTTCGTACAGTTTTTAAAGACAGAAACTTCAAATGCAGTGCCTACACCTTCAAGTGCTGTCGTAGGAGTTCAGAAAAGTGTTGACTGTGCTGCAGTATTGGCTTGTTTTGTCTTCTAGGGTCATACCATCCTGCTTTATGCAGAGGTTTTTGTGCATGCTGGCTTCTGATTACCCCTTCTGAAAAATGCAGTCAGCAGTTCTTAGCTCTTACCTAATAGTTTGTGCAGATTATTCAGAGCCAATCGATCAGAACTCGAGGAGCTGTTTAGGATGTCATTTAGGAAGAGGTTCCAAAACAGCTGGTTTTGAGCCGTTACCTGCAGCTGATGAGCTCCAAAAAGAGCGAAACCAGTTAGGTCCTGCAGTACTGGCTGAAAGCTTTCTTCCAGGAACATCTGGTGAGGAAGGCTGGACAATGTTCTCTGCTGGAGGAAGTTCCCTCACCTTTTTCAATTCATCTAACACCAAAAGACCTTTGAACCTGTTCTCTTTAAGGCATACATGGTTGTGTTGCCTGTATCTGCCTGCCACTTTCCATTCCTTCTGGTTAGAGTCTCACTGGCTTTAATCACCAGTTTCAAGCAACATTTGGTTTTAAAAAAAAAACAGAAGGCTGAAAGATGAGATTAATGCACAAGTAAAAGAACTCACTGTGTTTGTGCTTTATAACTTTCAATATTGCCATCTTTGTTCACTTAGTAGTTTATTCACAAGTTGAAAGTGGCATATCAGGCTCTGTGTGTATGTGTGTACACAGTGTTGCCTTTTTATCCCAATTTTCCCAAATCTTAATGACTTAGTTCTTCCTTTAAGGAGAATACCTTTTTCTGCTCTTTTGTTTTTTGAGGTTTTTGTTTGGTTTGTTTTTCCTTACCTAGATCTCTGTTTTATCTTTTGCTTTGTTTTCTCTGTCTTTCTCTTCTAACAGTTCGCTATCAGATTCAGAAGGAAGTTTGAGTGGGCAGAAAAGCTGCTGATTTCTTAAATATGAGTGCTACTTTACTAGAGATTGGCATTAACCTTGTGTTCTCTGATGAAGCTATGGTTAGTAATTCAAATCAGACGGGCTGTCCAATGCTGCTATCAGATTTATTTATGAGCAAGTGACTACACATGAATTTTTAATATTTTTTTTTAAGGTTTGCTCATGTCTGTGTAGCTGTACTCCCCACACGTGAACCTGTACTTTCTGGGAAACTGAACAATTATCCAGACCTACACAAAGAGCAAAGTCAGCACCCTAACTAGTACTGTGGTGGCCACAGGCACTACAGTTTCCTGAAATAGGGTGGGTTGCTTTAACAACTCAGTACAGCTGAAGTTCTTCCTGTTCCTTCCTTCAGTTGCCCTTTTGCTGCCCACATGCCCTCCCACTGCTAGCTGTACAAATATACTGCTCCTTACCTTACTCTGCCTCTGGCAGGTCTTTCTAAAAGATGATATCTAAAAGGTGATAACTAAAATTCTATTCTATTTTTTTATTCTAACTTAGTATTGTACCAGTTGAAATCACTAATTTAAATACCTAGGAGATGAGAAAAAGGAGTTTTCCGCAGGGTTGCTGAGAAAAATCGGGTCATGAGAAGATGATGAGTGCCAGAGCTGTGTAAAGGCATAGGCACGAGGCTACACCACTGGGAGCAGAGAGAGGAGAGTTGAAAACAAGGTGGAAAAGTTTAAGACCACCTCATCTTAACAGAAATATGAGCATTATACAGCAGTCTGTGCAATTGTAGTTTCAAATTACAGAAGGAAGATTTATTACCTGGTTAGGACATCCTGCCTTTATAAAATTGGTGTGTAAAATTGCTGTAAGGAGATAATTTTGTCTCAACTTGGAGCCTTTCTTTAGAGGAGGAACGTTGGTAGACACCATAATCCTCTCAACATTCTTCTCTGTTTTGCATGCAGTTCTAAACTGCAGTCTGAGCTGACACGGCCAGTGACACCGTTATCTCCAAACCGCTTTTTAACAACATTTTTGTAACATTCAAGTTTTAAATAACATGGCAATTTTTAGCTGATTTTATGGCAGCATTACATCATGATCCTAAGTATTGTTTGTGCTAACAGTGTGGTCACATACTTCGATATAATCATGACAGCCAGACTTCAGCCTTTCCAGGAGTACATCGATTCCACCCACCACCTGGCTGGTGGGTAGAAAGCACCTACCAGCGCTTGAAGTAGGGTGGGTGTGGGGGAGTCTAGTGCCATCAGCTTCAGAGGACCATCAGGTTTTGGGTCAGTGTGATGTTGTGTATGGCAGTTCCTATCTGACAGTTGTTTCTTTTTTCGCATGTGGAAGGTCCCAAAGGCACCAGGTGGCTGCATGGAAGCAGTGACTAGAATTCTGATAACCATTGTCTGGCATCCATAGGGAGGGATGTACGGTGCTAGAGAAATGACGTGAGCCTTTAGTCAGTCTCTACAGATGTAGGTTGGTGACTGTCCACATGCTCTGTTTCCGTGAGTTCTCTTGTCCCCTCATCCGTGTTACACAGGTGAATGGGTGACAGGATTTGCTTTGTGGGTAGTAAAGAGGGAAAACCTGATGAAAACTTGCTGCTGAGACGAGGGATGTTGCTACAAGTTCAGTTTGTGCTCTTGGGGCAGAACGATCTAGTAGTATCTTGGTAGAGAATGAAAATAAAATGTCAGAATTGTTACTTTGTGAAGGTTCAGGCGTTGTTTTATGCAAGACACACTTTTGAATTTTTGTGTGAGTTGTTCTCAATAGACCTGTGCTTTTTTTCATGATTGCTAAAATTATATATGGTGTTCATGGGAAAAAAAACCACCAGTGTTTTCAAGTTAGATTTGTGTTTATTCTCATAGTCATTATTTCAATGCCATATCTGCCATGGTTTACCCACGGTTTAAACTAATTTCTGACTGTAAATAGAAGAAAGTGACGCTGCTCACTATGATTTTGGGTCTGTTCTCTTTAAAATCCTGCATTTGTCAGTTAACATATTTCACTATCCAAAAATGCATTCTCCAAAAGATGATATAATTGTGAGACTGCAGAAGACAGGATTGTGGCACTATTGTTTACATGGTATAAAGAGTAATTGGTGAGTTGGAATTTGTGATTTAAATTACAGCATAAAATAAAATCATTAACGGCATGATACAAACTGAAACATCAAGGCTTGAGCCTTTTCAAATCTTAAGTTAAAATGTGTGTCTTCCATCTTCTGTTACTGTAAATAATTCTTTTGGCTCTTTAGATTTTCATCAGAACAGTGTGTGTGGGAATGCTAATTAATTTGAATACTAATTCACACAGAGAGAGCCAGTCTGTGTTCAGAAGTGCTTACTCTTCACTGAACAGCAGAAAAGAGGGTGAAGATAGCTAGGAAAATAAAGAACAACATTTAAAAAGGAATCATGTTTTTACTCGAGTACTTAAAAAACTTTCCTGAGGGGAGAAAAAAAATTTAAAAGGGGAAGTGGGATTGTACGGTTCTCTGGTTCCCTCGTGGAGCACGTGCTTAGTGAGTAGCACTTCAATGAAGTAAGAACTTAGGACTCTATAATATTCACTGATTGTGGTGTCAGGGTTTCAGAGGTCTCTGGAGGTGAACAGGTAAGGTGAAGGATGCGGAAAGCGTGGGTTATATCCTGAAGCTCTCTGGTAGAGATGAGACTGCCTGTGCCGCTCCCATGAGTGAAGTTCTGTATTCACCCTTCTCAGTTCAGCATAACTGAACGTAAGCAAGCTGCTCGAGAGGAATCCTCAGCATTCAGATGTTGTAGTTATTGGTGTGTTTATGAGTTAGCCACTGGGAGATTTGATCACTTTGATATTTACTTTGCTTTTCCCTCTAATCCTACGTAGACTGTAACTGGGAAAATAAGGATGCTGCCAAAACAGTTGAATTGAATCACATTATCTCTGAGAAGAAAGCAAGTAGAGAATATGAACTGAAAGCCAAGCTCCTGCACTCTAAACAATCTCTAAGACAGAAAGAAAAAGAAAAAATATTAAGATGATTCCCAACACATTTGTATTTTCTTCACAAATTTTCACAAAAATACCCCCAAAATTATTGGGGATACCCACTCTCTGCAGTGCAGTAAATACAAGTAACCAGCGTAGGTGAAGAATCTGGTGAACTGCTGAGATAAGTTAGGGCTGCATTTTGAGGTCTCTTTCTTACGTAGAGGTAGTAGCACATCTGATACTTTGCTGTACTGAATGAAGCAAGATTTCAATCCCACGTGATGTTTGTCGATGAGTGTGACGGTGTTTCTGTTTCCTTCTCTAGATGCTGCGTAAAATACAAATGTGTTTAATGATGGGGATGGGGAAATGAAGGAGATGATGGACTTTATCAAGACGAGCATTGTGTTTTGTCACTGTGTTAACATATTTGATCACTTTTTATAATCTAGTGTTCTGACTAGAGGTTAGGTGTGGAGGGGGTTCCAATTTCTCATTTTTCACAATTGTATAAAGTCTTTGGTAATTGGGAAATACATTTTGGAATTTGAACCTCATGGGTTCAACTTTTCGTGGATTTCCAGAAAGCTTATATTGGTATCTATTTGTTTTAAAGAAGAAATGGGCTTCTTTGGTGTGGGGAAGACTGTGGTTGTTTTGGGCAAGAGTTCAGTAGTCTTGAGAGAGGGGATTCTGTTCTTTTCTCTGGTGAGACCCCCCGTTGCAGTGCTGTGTCCAGTTCTGGGGTCCTCAGCACAGGAAAGACATGGACCTGTTGGAGCGGGTCCAGAGGAGGCCACCAGGATGATCCGAGGGCTGGAGCAGCTCTGCTGTGAGGACAGGCTGAGAGAGTTGGGGCTGTTCAGCCTGGAGAAGAGAAGGTTCCAGAAAGATCTTATTGCAGCCTCTCAATACTTGAAGGGGGCCGATAAGAAAGATGGGGACAGACTTTTTAGCAGGGCCTGTAGTGACAGGACAAGGGGTGATGGTTTTAAACTAAAAGAGGAGAGATCTAGACTGGATGTAAGGAAGGAATTTTTACACTGAGGGTGGTGAAACCCTGGCCCAGGTTGCCCAGAGAGGTGGTAGAAGACCCATCCCTGGAAACATCCAAGGTCAGGTTGGACGGGGCTCTGAGCAACCTGATCTGGTTGAAGATGTCCCTGCTCACTGCAGGGGTTGGACTAGATGGCCTTGAAAGGTCCCTTCCCACCCAAACCAGTCTGTGATTCTGTGATTGCTCTGTGGACGAGAGTCCTCTGAAACACAACAGCGAGGCGTATGCGTTTCACCACTTCTGTCATGTAACGTGTTGTACATCCCCCAGCTGTGGCTGCAGTTTGAGGGAGCTGATAGCGTACTTGAGCTTTGAAGGTATATTGTTGCTCATGTAGTTTATTGAGATTTTCTATTGGCATATGTGCATCTGTGCAGAGTTCTTTTTTTCTTTTTTTTTTTTTCACATAGAACCTTTAAAATTATCATCATTTTAAAAAAGCATTTTGGGACTTCCTATTACCTCCTGCTGTTTCTAAGTTAGTCCAGGAAAGTCTTCCTAGTTACTTGCTTGAAAATGCATGTATTTTATTATGAGTGCACAGAGAATTCAGATGATCCCTGATCTTTTCATTTCCTACTTTCAGTGTTTTTTTTATAGTTTTAATCCAATCTAATTGTAACAAATAATAACAAAGTTAGATTTAGTAGCTCATTATAAAAAATGACTGGACACTTAAATATTTATTTGAAGTTTTCTGGCTTGTAACGCTATTTTTGTTTTGATTTCAGAATGCTCTCTTTAGTTGTATTAACAGAAATGAAAGTAAGTATGGAATGAATAGTTTGTCCTTTTTGTTTTTCTATTATACCTTTCTATCCTTTTTTCTCTAAAAATGTAAGAAATGCTGTGGGTGTACATATACACAAATCACATGGATTCGGTTCCATAGAAGGTCAAACCCCATGCATAAATTTTCTTGCTAAAGTGATGAGGGGATTGGGCTGCTTATATAATTTATATCAGTTTTTAATTTGTGTATCTGTATTTGTTTTTTCTGTCCTATTTTGATGATTACTTAGAAGCTCATTTTTTCCTTTTGCTTTGTTGATTTGATTAGTGCTAAGTAACAAAAATAAACGCCTAGATGAAGTCTTGCACCATGCAAGTCTGTCTATATAAAATGAAATCAGTGTCTCAGAATTAATTCTGGTGAAAATATTTCTCGAGAACTGTATATAACATATTGAAATTGAGTGAATCATGATACCATCTGGCTCTTTTTTGAATGAGGTTTAGCATACTACTCTCACTTATTTGTTTACTATTAATATTTGTCTAATAATTCAATTATAGGACAAGTCTGTTTACCTTGAAATAAGAACAAAAAAGCTGAAGAGAAGATTCAGCTGGCTTGCTGGTGTCTTGAACTTCAGTTCAAGAGAGCTTTAGGAACTTTTTTTTCCAGCCAAACAAACAAATGTAATTTGGCTAGAGTTCCAGATATTCCAGATATGATTATTTTAATACAGCATAGAAGATTTTCTTCTCTTTTTTTTTTAACACAGTAATACATTGAGCATCATTGTGTGTGGTACAGACGTGGTCATTTCTTCATTTCTCTGGGTAGGAACCCATAGATTTTCTGTTGTTTGTTTGTTTGTTTCCCCAGTGGGGTCAGTCTGTTGCAGTTATGCAGGTCATCATACCAACTGTCGGGAATATTGTCAAGCCATTTTTCGGACAGACTCTTCTCCTGGTCCTTCACAAATTAAAGCAGTTGAAAATTACTGTGCATCTATTAGCCCTCAGCTTGTACACTGTGTGAACAACTATACGCAGTCATACCCAATGAGAAATCCTACAGACAGTAAGTACCAAAAATCCTTCTTTAGTGAAAGTTATAAAAAATACTGAAAATGTTTGAGGGTTGTATGTGCTTTTTATATAAAATGTGTTATTGTCTAAGCCCATTGTATTAATGTATTTCTATATTAGAATTATATGTATTTATATAATGATAACTTTTGTTTGTAGATGCATTATTGATTTTTATTTGGTTTTTTTTAATTCTACATATTGGTGTTGTTTTTTTCCCAGAGTCGATTCTGTTTGCATTTAAAAGAAGCGTTGTTATTTGAGATTATTTGAGGGTGGTGACAGGGAAAGCTTCCTTGTAGCACTTTGTCTCTGAGGGTTCTTATGTCATGCATCCTGGTGGTTGTTGTATGCTTGATCATTAACTATTTTAATTTTTTAACAGGTTTGTATTGCTGTGATAGAGCAGAAGACTATGCATGTCAGACTGCTTGTAAAAGGATTCTAATGTCAATGAAAACAGAGCTTGAAATTGTTGATGGGCTTATAGAAGGCTGTAAAACAATGCCTCTCCCTCAGGACCCGCTTTGGCAGTGCTTTCTGGAGAGTTCCAGATCTGTTCATCCCGGAGTCACAGTGCACCCTCCACCTTCGACAGGACTCGATGGAGCAAAGCTCCATTGCTGTTCTAAAGCAAATTCTTCCACCTGTAGGTCAGTGTCTCTCTACCCTCATTTTCAATTGTGAAAACACTTCAGAAGTTGTCTGATATCCGGCCTTTGCCTGAATCCTACTATGTATATCAAATAAAGAGTTCTGTGAATTCCTAGAAAAAACACAGCTTTAGTTAATCAGATGGGTGTCACATTCTGTCCAATATTTACTTTGCATCTCAAAAAACACTGTTCCATAAAGGGGAATCACACTTCTCTCACTTTCAGCACTGGCTCATAGCAGACACAAAATTAAAGAAACCTGTACCTTGCTGTAAAAGCCAGTATTGCAACAAGATGGAAAGGCCTTAATCAGATACTAAAGAAAGCCGAGGGGACAGTGCAGTGCACAAACTCTCTAGTGCCTGGTTGCTGCATGTTAAAACCTCAGTAGTGTTTCTTACTGGATGCTGTTCAGATTTTTGTCATGTAAAAATAATTCCTTATTAATAAGTTATTTAATAATAAATTAAATAAATAATTTAATTTAGTAA